>NW_027211715.1:5000-155000 GCF_022749685.1 Semicossyphus pulcher
GTTTTTAAACCAAGAAAATTAGAAGTTAAGTTTTAGAATACCAGACTGCGTACCTGCGATACCTGCCGAACTCCTCCTCCCCCGGCTGGGGGAGCGATCCGTCGAAAACATCACGGGAGGGGCCTGTAACAACATTGCCCTGAAACAGCTATCTTCTTTTTGAGTGTTCTTTCAGACACAAAAATGGACCAACACCGCTGGAACCAGGAAGCCAGGAGCAGCAGGCCTCATCACCGCTTCTACCCCCAAGGCCACACCGCATGGGATTCACAGGTACGCACGCACGATGGTTTTATGGTGGAGGGCACAGGGCACCGGCGTAGCCAGGGGCAGGGGAGGGATGATGGGTCCAGAAGCTATCACACACCTTACACGCACACACAACACAGACAGGGTTATCACACACGCACACAGCACAGACAGGAGCATCACTCATTCAGGGACAGACAAATGGAAAGGAACAGATATAATAACTCGCCCTCACCACCCCGACAGGCATTGGATAATGATACAAGAAAGACAGCTAAATCGCACTTAAAGCTCATTCAAGCAATTCACCACCTACAAGTCATACAAAATGCCCTCTCTACTGGTCAGTACCCCACAGGAATGATGAGACAAGTCACCAAACTCACTCTGTTTATTAAACCCTCTTCACCCACCACAGAAGTACAAAACAAGGTTCACAATAACACAAACACATGGGTGAAAAACAATATGAACATCTTGCAGGAACATTACTCAAACACCATCACCACATTAACAGAGGCCCCAGGGAACCACCTAGCCCTTGAGGTAGCAGCAGGCTGGGCAGCTAGATGCTACGGGGCTAGGCTGGACCCTGGGACCATCGACCAGGCCAGGTCTCTTTTATTTAAAGAAACAGAACACCAGTCACTGTTATCTTCCTCCTCTGTGTCTTCCTCCCGTCCACATTCTCCCCGGCACCCTTCTTCTCCTCTCTCTCCCTCCTATTCTCGCCCCATAGACCCACAGGAACTGAACGGGACGCTGGAGGAGCAGTACAAAGTGAGGATGGATCTGGAGGAGGAGGAGGAGGATTATGAGGCAGAATACCCCGCCCTGCCAACAGCAGGAGGGGACCAAACAAACCATAAACATATGGTAACAATAAACCCCCACAGAAAAATCACTCCTAGCCCGGAGCAATCCGTCTGGCCCAATCAGGCCCACAGAACCATAGTCCCACCCACACCCTCACCTCCTCCCCACTGCAGAGGCAGATCTCCTCCTCTCCCCAACGCCCCGGTGGACAGGGAAAGAAAACGACGACTCTCGTCGTCGGTCCCTCCTCCTCCGGCTCCCCGCTTCACACCCCCAGCAGGTCTCCCTCTATTATCTATACACCCAATTAGACACTCTCTCCCCTCATCTCCTCGCAGGTCCGTTCCATGTAACCCAGGGGACGCCTCCGGGAGCTGTCGGCCTACAATGACAAAGAAAATAACAATACAGGCTGAAGTGCATCATCAAGCATCACAAACGACAAATAACAAAAAAAACCTCCCATTTACCTGTCCACATCATCCCGGCCCGGTGAACACTGGGGGTGGAGGCCCGTCCGCTGGCGACCTGGCCTCCCTTCGTCCATCTGCAGAGGACCCCAACGAGCTGAGGGTTAGGGTTAGCCTGTGACCTCTTACCAGCCAAAAACAGACAATGGGGCAATGATGAGCGGGCAAACACAGAAAGTCAAGTTGACGCACTCTGAAACCCACACTGAACCCCATAATAGACACAAACAAACAAGAGGCTGGCAGAGGAAAACAGGGATGCAACAGAGGCCTCTGGAGGGGAGAGCTGGGTGACAGGAGCAGTGCTGCTCACCCCCACCTACCATCGGGCCAGACCCCACAGAAAATTACAAGATTGGAGCATCAAGGGCACTAAGCCCGTTCTGATAATAGGTGACTCAAATATTAACAAAATATCAATACATACAACCTCACAGGTCCAGGCCGACAGCTACCCGGGGGCCACCTTCTATCACTTCCACAGTTTGATGGACAAAGTGGAAACCCATCCGGACACCAAGCTGCTGATTCTCTCAGTGGGGATTAATAACAAAGATCAAGACCCACACAAAACCTCCATAAAGCAGCTGCGGTTCCTTTACAGGAAGGCAAAAAACGCCTTTCCCAATGCCGACATTAGATTCCTGGTCATCAACTTCTCCCTCTCACTACCAGCCATACAACAACGCAATCTGAACATCATCAACGCAGAAATCATTAATCACTTACCCTCCATCCCGCCTCTTCCAGAAGACCAGTTCAGCACCGCTGCAGACCACATCCACTGGACACCAGACACTGCGCGGAGAATGTTTTCACACTGGTGCAATCAGTTGAACTTATATATAATTTTTATCCTCAACAGATCCCCGGGAGTCAGGCGCCGCCCCCCCGGGCCCCGACAGCGGTAAACCCTCCCCTTTCTGTCTTATCCACCTTCCCTCTCCCCCTCTCCCTTTCCCCCTCCCACTTACCTGAGGGTCCCGCGCCGGGGCCTGGGAGAGAGGTCGACCTATCCCTGGGGTCGGGAGCCAATGTCCTGAATCTGTCCACGTTATTCACCCCCACAGAGTCACAGGTCAGTCTGTTGGAGAGAGGCCTCACTTTCATTCCCAGACCCACAGTATATGATACTGAGGAGCTTAGAAATGATATACTTGCTTATCACAGAAGAATTAAATTAATAGACCATTTTCAACATACAGACAGGCTCCCAAGTGGAGGGGGCCGTGAATGGGACGTGGGATCTGA
Organism: Semicossyphus pulcher; assembly: GCF_022749685.1. Taxonomy (NCBI): domain Eukaryota; kingdom Metazoa; phylum Chordata; class Actinopteri; order Labriformes; family Labridae; genus Semicossyphus; species Semicossyphus pulcher. The sequence goes on from NW_027211715.1 coordinate 7,787, forward strand.
GTGGGACAGCCTCCCCAGCAAAACACGCCACCTCATCGCATCAGACCAAGCATCCCTCCACAGGCCCACCTCTTCACTATAGATATAGATAGTTTATATTCTAATATCAATACAGAGGTGGGCTTGCGGACGGCTAAAACAGTAATGGACAGGTTCCCGGACAGCTCCCGCCCCGACAAAGAGATCTTGGAGCTCCTGGGGATCTGTTTAAAACAAAACGATTTCATCTTCGACAAACAATTTTACTTACAGGTCCAGGGGACAGCCATGGGACATCGTGATGCACCATCTTATGCTAATATATATATGAGTGAGTGGGAGCGTGAAGCTTTGGCGAAAAGCAATCTCAAACCATCATTCTACTTCCGTTTTTTAGACGACATTATCGGAGCATGGCCGCACAGTTTAGACTAATTTCAGAACTTCATTGACATTCTTAACAATCATCACCCCGCTATTTAAGTTAAGCACACAATAGATGCACACCAGGTTAACTTCTTAGACACAACGGTATATTTCTCACCAATAGACAATTCGGCAAAAAATGTACTTGCGAAAGTTTACTTTAAACCCACGGACACACACACACTTCTGCATAAGTCTAGTTATCACCCGAAGCACACATTCAAAGGCATAATTAAGTCCCAAATCATCCGTTTCCACAGAATTTGCTCGACACCGACACAACTACAAGAAGCAATAACTATACTCTTCCAAAGTCTCAGAAAAAGAAATTACAGTACCCGGTTTCTCCGCTCTATCAAAAATAGCACCCTCTCGGCTCTCGCTCCCACTCACAGCGGTCACATGGCTGTCCCTTTGTCCCCGCTCATTAACACAGATACTGATTTGCACCTGTGTCAGAACTCACCGCGCCCAACGGACGATCCCAAAGCCGCTGTTCCTCCGCTGAAACTCCTCCCTCTGGTGACAAAGTTTTCCCACATGTACATACCGATACATCAGCAATTAAAAAATAACTTTCAACAGGTCAAAAATGCACATCAACTCTTGGAAAATCATCACGTCATTTCAGCAAATAGAAAAAACAAAAATCACCCATTGGTTTCTGAAGAAGCGTTTGGAAGCCTGAATTGCGCCGCCGCTGGGAGTCGCCATATTGGAAATGCCAGAGATGGCTAATCTAGAGACGGGCAAAGAGGCGGAGCGCGACCGAGCTACAGCCTATGGCTGAGCTCTATGGGCGGGCCGCATGAATCAGCCAGCTACAGCTATGAAGCTAGGCTATATGCTCCTCAGCGTAGCTAGCGGTTATTATCCATAGACTGTATAAATAATGAATGAGCTGGTTTGACTTTCCCAGGAGGAGATTCTGTCGGTGACTGACTGCAGGTGTTTAGTTATCAGACTAAAGAAGTAGCGGACTCGCTGCTCGCTCACCTGCTGAGAGAGCGGCGAGCTGACACGTAATGGGAAATGTAAAAGAACCGGTCTCTTCATCACTACGGTCCGCTGTAATCTCTCCGGGGAAACACCAACAACTCCTGACTCCTATTTACTGACCGACGATTAATTAAATAAACACTGCACAGGCTAACAAGCAGCTAAATGGAGCACAGTATACCTGCTACTTAGTGCTAAAAATATTTCAATACAATAACACTAACATTTAACTCACCGAAAAGCTGGAGCTCAGACTTCTTGCACAGCCATAAAGTTCCATAAACACACAGAGAGATTATTTGTCCAAACTTTGAATGAAAAAATCCCCAAAAGTCTCCAACAACACAAACAGGTGAAGGTAAGCTCAGTGTCTGTGTCTGTGTTGACGTCTAGCAGACAGCCAGCAGGATCCACCTGTCAATCAAGTGATCTGGCCCCGATGATTTAAGGCTTAATATAATTAAAACAAGTGTGTTAGAAAAAAATTCACCCCCCGTACAGTTAACCTGAACAATAAAATTAGCTATTTATAACAAAACAGTTTTTTGTACCAGTTTATTTCTGCTGTAAAAATTGGCATTTTCCCACCTGCTGTAATGTTATTTCTTGTTTTCTGGAGCCTCAAGTGGCCACTCGAGGAACTGCAGTTTTTTGCACTTCCGCATTGGCTTCATTTTTCAACACCAGAGGTTGCCGCTTGGGTAAAACACTTGGTCAAACCGAGCTTTTCCTGTCTTCCCGGCTGGGAGACAGGTTTGCTTCCCCTATCCTAACCCTAACCCTGAGGATCGCAACTTTTGAATTTTGTTTTGGACATAACTTTTGAACCGTACAATGTAGAGACTCAAGAATGCTATCGTTCGACTCGGGGTATACACAAATGGGGGGGTAGGTCAAGGTCCCATCGCTCTATCTAACTTCCCTGGGGATCGCAACTTTTGCAATTTTGCATTTATCCCCTTAGTCTAACCCTAACCCAGGCACATTGGATACCCATATCCATTTTAAACCAACAGATACATGTACACTGTTGCACAGGCAGAGTTTTCATCTAAAACATGTCTTTAGAGGCATCCTAAAATCTGAATTACTAAGATTCGATAGGATTTGCACTAGAACGCAGGACAGGGACTTAGTGGCACAAACCCTATTCAGGGCCTCACGCTCTGGGGGTTATCCCAGAGCCCTCAGTCAGTTAGATCACAAACTTATGCAAACCAACCACAAAAACCAACGACTTACGACAACCTATCCCAGGGTTAGCTAACTCTGCAAGCACCCTCCATTTGAGTCGGCGGGTTAGGGTTAGGGTGAGTGGCGAGTGTTTGAAATGCGCAACTATCTTCCTTCCTACCATTCACCAGTGCATCACTCACACTTTCACTCTGTCACTCTGTGACAGTAGCCCTTCATGCACCACCAGCTGGAGAGTGTAGGCGAAGCATCCCAAACTTGGTACATCCATCTCGTCCATGGCTTTCTTCATGTTGCTAGCGTTGTCGCGCAAAACAACATGAATGTTGGACTTGGGGATTTTCCACTGTACTAGCATCCCCTCAATCGCTTCAGCAATTAATTTGCCAGTTTGTGACCCTCGGAACTCGTTGGCGTGCAGCACCGCACTTCGAGGGGTAAATGTTGACTCTCTGTCCACCCAGTGTGACGTTAAACTTAGCAAAGACATGGGGCACACGTCGGAGCTCCAAATGTCTTTCCAGCAGTCCACGTCTTAAAGCATACATGAAATGTGTTCCCTAACTGCCTCGTATAATTTGGGTAGCACAGTTTCGGAGATATATTTACGACCTGGCAAACAGTACCTTGGCTCCAAATGCTCCATTAAGCGGCGAAATCCCACATTTTCGACGACAGACAGGGGTTGGTCATCCAGGACAATAAATTCCACAATTTTGTCTGTTATCTTTGTTGCTTTTGGGCTGTCTTTGGGGAATTTATCTCGTCGCTGGAAGGCAGTTTCCAGCATTTGCTGCTGCAGCTCGTCCTTCCTTTTCCCCTTTGATTTAGTAAATTCGTCGTGCTCTTTAGCGTGACGCGTCTTCAGGTGTTTTATTAAGTTGCTAGTGTTGAAATTAGCAACATTCGTGCCACCCCTCGAAATTTTTTCTTGACATATGTTACATGTCGCAGTCTTGCTGGTGGGAGCATCCAGCGTGTAATATTGCCACACCGCTGACATGATAGTGCTAGCTCCTTGTCTAACAGGTGTCAGGTGATCAATTCTTCTTCACCCCTCTAAAACAGCAGGCTGCAGATGGCAGCACAGCGCAACTGTTTTAAGAGCGGCGAAGAAGAACTGTGTCAGAGCTAACGGAGCTAACCAGTAAATAGATTCCTATTTTAATAAATTACGTGGTATCGGATCAGTGCCTGGACTCCAGTACTCACCGATACCGATGCCAGCATTTTTGGCAGTAGTGGAGACATTTCCGATATTGGTATCGGAATCGGAACAACTCTACTTTCCAACACAGACTGATAAAACATCTGCAGCATAGCTTATTGCAGATGTTAGAGATCTGAGCCTCTTTAAGAAAATGTATTCTCCTGATGGTGCTAGTGGGAGGGTCTGCTGAGAAGCCTAAGCTGGCTGGGGAAGGTGTTAGCCTTAAGCGAGGCGCCCTTCCTCATTGTTTCTCTCTCTCACAGCTGAGTCAGCTGTGGATGTTTACTGCTGGAACATTTTTATTTACTGCTCTTTATAATGACCTTGCTATGCTGTCATATTGGCTCTAATTTTAACTAATTTTTACTTGGTTGCATTTGGTTATGAAGAGCCCACTCTGTGAAACACAGCAGTCATTATTTGTACATAAGCTGTGAGTCAGCAGAGTACCAGCCCATCTCTAAATAAAAAGTGATGACGGAAGTGATCCTGATCAGTCCCTACTCGTCTCCTCTGCTTCACAATGTGGCTGCGTGATTTGTTTCTGCTGCTTGATTTGAAGGGACTGTTGTTTTTGATTTTTGTTGTTCTCCTCATGATTTTTTTTCTGATAAAAAAGGATCCAGCAAACTTTCCACCTGGACCACCATGTCTCCCTCTTTTGGGAAATGTCTTCAGCATTGAATCTAAACAGCCTCACATTTACCTAACCAAGGTAAGGCAAAAATAATCATAATTTGATATTATGCTGTATTGTTTTGTGATTCTGAAAATGCAATAGTTACTTCAGCAAAAATCAAAGCTGTGTCCAGTAGAGTAATCCCTTAAAAAGCAAAAAATAAATAAATAAATAACATTTCAAGCTTTGCTCCAACAGAATATTCAAGTTAATGGTAAAAAACAATACTAAAAACCTGAACATGGAAAGTCACAGTGTCTGAAATATTTATTTTATTAGTCACATGCTCAACAACAGGCCATTCATTCTCTGCTCCTGCATCCACAGCTAGCTAATGTTTATGGGAATGTGTTTTGCATTCGTCTTGGAAGACACAAAACAGTGTTTGTGTCCGGCTGGAAAATGGTCAAGGAAGCCATCGTGACACAGGCTGACAACTTTGTGGAGCGGCCTTACAGCCCGATGGTGACCAGAATTTATTCAGGGAACTCGGGTGAATCATACAAAGAGCACATACATACAGAGCATCACTGTTGAAATATTAAACCTGCCTGAATAATGTGTGGTTTGTCTCTGTGTCAGCGGGTCTTTTCTTCAGTAACGGGAGCGTGTGGAGAAGACAGCGGCGTTTTGCCATGGCAATGTTACGCACCTTTGGTCTGGCCAAGAGCTCCATGGAGCTGAGAATCTGTGAGGAGAGTTGTCATCTGCAGAAAGCGATTGAGAGAGAGAAAGGTTTGAAAATCAACAAAACAGAGCAGAATGCAAAATATAACAGAATTTTAAAAAACAGTTTACTTTGACGGGGACCATGTTGTCTGTTCAGGTGAACTGTTTGACCCAGTGCCTCTCCTAAACAACGCTGTGGCCAACATCATCTGCCAGATTGTGTTTGGAAAACGTTTTGACTACAGTGACGGAAACTTCCAGAGCATGCTGAAGAATCTGACAGAGATGGCCTATCTGGAGGGGTCTGTTTGGGCTCTTGTAAGATCCAAAGAAGCTCAGTCAAGACTAACAAGCTCACATGGCTAAACCCATTCATAACACAGGCAACATCTAGCTAACATGCTTACATTTCTTGATAAAAAGAAAACCAACAGGAAAGTTATATATTATTAAGGTGTGTGCAGACCAATAGAGAAGATAAATCATTCAACACAATAACGTGTAATCGCATCATTGGTGTACTTGTGCAAGTAATTCTTGTAGCGCGGTGTCACTGAATCCTATCACTGTTTACATTGTCCTGCAATCATGAGATTGTAGTTGTAGTTATTTCAGCATCCTTACAACATGTTCATTGCGATCAAAACACGATAAAATCTGTTGGATTCACAGCACTTGTGGTAAGCCAGGCATTTATTTTGCCAATATGTCTGTAGGGGCCAATATTCACAGGTTTTGTTTAACCAACACAAGTAAACACAATTGATCCCATGGTCAACCTCGCACCAGAAACACAAGACGAATATACTTTTCACTTTATGTGTGACTCCACCTTTCAGATAAACTTGTTTTTCTTTCTTCCATAGATAAATTTCTTTTGTCTTCTCAGGTCAAAAATACTATTTGTTCTCTTGATTATATAATTTCAGGTTGAAGTGAGCTGGAAAGTAACACCTCCTGTTTCCTCCTCAAACAGCTTTATGATGCGTTCCCAGCATTGATGAAATGCCTGCCAGGGCCTCACAATGACATCTTCTGCAACTCCAAATGTTTGGAGGAATCCATCCGAGCGGAGGTCGAGAGACACAAGTTGGATCTTGACCCCAACAACCCTCGAGACTATATTGACGCCTTTCTGGTAGAGAAAGTACGTGTTCCACAAAGCCAGTTAATATACTTAAGATGAGAAATGTGAAATATTCTGTATATGAGAAACAAAAAACTGATTGAGTTTGTTGCTCTGCCTGACAGCACAACAGAAACTGTGCACAGGGTTTTGAAGATGGAAACCTGGTTTTATGTTGTCTGGATCTGTTCTTGGCTGGAAGTGAAACCACATCAAAGACACTACAGTGGGGCCTCGTCTACCTCGTCAACAACCGTCACATTCAGGGTTAATATTCACATAAGCCGTAGTACAGCTATTATATTAAAAGAAAACTATATTAAGTGACCAATTACACATTTATTTCAGACAAAGTACAAGCAGAGATAGATGCCGTGATTGGACTGACACGCCAGCCAACAATGGCTGACAAACCCAACCTGCCCTACACTGACGCGGTGATCCATGAGATCCAGAGGATTGGAAATGTTGTTCCTCTAAATGGGCTCAGAATGGCCGCCAAGGACACGATGCTGGGTGGTTTCCTCATACCCAAGGTGCATCTACTTATAACATGCAGTAACGAGAAGGTTTTTAGAGATTAATTTACACCTGCAGTGACCAGTAACAAATCCTAAATCATTAACACCAGTTTGACCCGATTCCCAGCCTCTTTCTGTATCTTTTAGCCTGCATCTTTGTGTCTGCAGGGAACATCCGTGTTGCCCAACCTGACCTCGGTGCTGTTTGATAAGAATGAATGGGACACTCCCAACACCTTTAACCCTGAACACTTCCTGGACGCTTATGGAAAGCTTGTGAGGAGAGACGCATTTTTACCTTTCTCTGCAGGTAACGTTCACATTCCAGAAAAATCTCAGTGTAATCTCTTGACTTTTGAATCGTTAAAGCACAAACTTAAACTAGTTCAGGCTGCAGAAAACACACTTGTACCTAAAAGATATAAATAAGTGTACAGGTGTGTTTTTCAGTGTTTATGCTTGTTCTTTCAGGAAAGCGTGCATGTCTGGGTGAAGGTCTGGCAAGAATGGAGCTGTTCCTGTTTTTTGTCAGTTTATTTCAGAAGTTTGATTTTTCCACTTTGGACGGAGTCGGGCTGAGAACAGAGGGAATCATTGGAGCCACACGAGCACCGTTTCCCTTTAAGATCTACGCTAAAGTCCGCTGAACCCTGAAACAAGTACAGACTGAGTGCTGTAGCAGATGATGATGAACACTTTATACAGAGCAGATCCATCATTGTCTACATACGAAGGTGTTTAACTGAAGTAGTTGGTTTTAATAATTCAGTTAATGAAGATTATACATTATAATGTATACTACTTTTTATATGTGTTTAAACAGCAGGTTTATTGTCACATGAAGGCGATGAGGACGCTGCATTACCTGGAAATCAACACCTGTGTGTTAAATGATTTGTGAATTTCTCTTTGATTGACATGATTTAAGTGCAGACATCCGTGATTAATACTAATTAATGAAAAAGACAAATTTAGAAAAAGAATTTTTTATTCATAAGAAATTCAAAGTATTCTTATCTTTAACTCCTTAATTCCTACACAATTTAAAAGCCTCTTACTTTTCATTGATACACAAATATGAAACTTCACACAGTTTTTGTGCTACATTTGATCAAACATAAATGCTTTTTAATCTTCTAAAATCATTGACTGCAAATTAAATAAAAGCACTTTGACCGACGTCTGTAGTGTTTCTGCGAACATATAATCCAAAGTTATTTAATGTTGGCAAACTAACTGCAGATTTCATGACAGCCAATAATCTCATAGAAAACAGCTTCTTCTCTACAGAACCCACTGACACTTCAACATAATCAAAACAACAGGAATCAAAACAGTCATCTTACAAAGAAACGGTCTTAAGCTGAAACTGGTTCTGACATTTGTGTCTGAAGCTGGTGTCAATCATGTTTACATTGCAGCTTTACAAGTTTACAGGTTAGATTACAGACTGGATTAGAAAATAAGACTTAAGATATACAGTAAATAAAAAGGCTGCCAGTATATAAAATATATGATCAGTACTCTCGCCCTGGATTCTCTGTGAAGGACCAGTTGTTGCAGCTTCGATCAATGCAGAAGATTTTCACAACTTCATTTTAGTACAAAACTGCGACTGTGTTAGGGTATCTGTGGCTTAAAGCTGTCGGTGTCCAGCACCAAATGTAAGAATCTTTTTTTAAAGAAATCTGAAGCACATCGTTCTTTTCATCCTTCTGCCAAGTATCAACATTACAGTTTAACCCTTCAACTGCATAGAATGAAGAACCAGTTTGTCAATAATCATCTGAAGTTACATTTAGTTTAACCTTTAAATAACCCTTAAAAATCACATCTATAAATATATCAGGCTCTGATTCAACATTCATTTTAAATAACTGAGAGCAGATGTATTTAAGGTCACTTCAGTGTTCAACCTGGGGGGGGCAGCGAGGTCTACTTAGAGGGAGGCACGCTGATGGAGAGCGCCCTGCGGGGGGCGTTAGAGACCTGCCGCTGCTGGGACAAGAAGGATGGTCCGGGGGTCATCATGGAGGAGGAGCAGCCACCGAGACGGGATTCAATCGCCAACTTCTGAAAGTTCAGACTCTGAGGATCACAGAATGAATTTAGTGTTGATGATGAAACTCATCACCTGTGATGAGAGGTCACCTTGTTGCACCAGGCTCTGACCATCATTTACTGAAACACTAAAACAGTGTTCACAATAACTCTAACTACCAGGCTGTGAAGATCATTAGCAATAACAATGAGTGTTACTTGTGTCATATTAAGCTGTGGTTCATGTCACCTTGTTGTACCAGGCTGTGACAATCAGCTTCTCCTCGTACTCCCTCAGTCGCGCCTGCTCACACTGACGCTGCAGAAAAATCAAACATGACAATAAAAGTTCTACCTGTTCAAATCACACAAACTCCGCTAACGATCAGCAGCTTTACCTCCAGAGTCAGAATCTGTTTGTCTCGATCCGCTAACTGGTTCTTTAGAGCCTGAATCTCAGCTGTGGCTGGATTCAACTTCGGATCCAGAGCTCGAATCACCTGAAAGCAGGAAGAGAAGAATGTTGGAATAAACAAAACTAGAATAAAATAAAATAAATAGAAATGATCAAACTACTGGAACAAATCAGTGAAACTAAAAATCACATACAGTTGTGTTCAAAATAATAGCAGTGTGTTTAAAAACGTGAGTAAAGCTCAAAATCCTTGTAATAGTTTTTATTTCCATGCATTGGGAACACTGCACATTATATTCTAAATCAAAACATGAAGGAAAATGAACCGATTTTTTAATGAATTATAATTGGGCTGTTCAAAAAAAATAGCAGTGTCTGTATTTGTCTTTACAAACTCACACTAATATTTAGTTGTATAACCTCTGTTTCTGAGAACTGCTTCACATCTGTGTTGCATGAAGTCCACCAACTTCTGGCACCTGTGAACAGGTACTCCAGACCAGGATGATTTGACAACATTCCACAATTCCTCTGCATTTCTTGGTTTTGCCTCAGAAACAGTATTTTGATGTCACCCCACAAGTTTTCTATCGGTTTCAGGTCCAGGGATTGGGCCGGCCACTCCATAACTTTAATTTTGTTGGTCTGGAACCAAGATGCTGCTCGCTGACTGCTGTGTTTGGGGTCGTTGTCTGGTTGAAACACCCATTTCAAGGGCATTTCCTCTTCAGCATCAGGCAACATGACCTCTTCAAGTATTTTGATACATGCAAACTGATCCATGATCCCTGGTATGCGATAAATAGGCCCGACACCATAGTAAGAGAAACATCCCCATATCATGATGCTTGCACCACCATGCTTCACCGTCTTCAGAGTGTACTGTGGCTTGAATTCAGTGTTTGGGGGTCGTCTGACAAACTGTCTGCGGCCCTTTGACCCAAAAAGAGAAATCTTACTTTCATCAGTCCACAAAATGTGTCTCCATTTCTCTTTAGGCCAGTTGATGTGTTCTTTGGCAAATTGTTTCCTCTTCAGCACGTCTTTATTTGAACAGTGGGACATTGCGGGGCCTTCTTGCCGATAGATTAGCTTCACACAGGGGTCTTCTAGTTGTCACAGTACTCACTGGTAACTTTAGACCGTCTTTGATCTCCCTGCAGCTGATCATTGGCTGAGTCTTTGCCATTCTGGCTATTGTTCGATCCATTCGAATGGTAGTTTTCCGTTTTCTTCCACGTCTCTCTGGCTTTGCTTTCCATTTTAAAGCATTGGAGATCATTTTAGGCGAGCAGCATTTTCTGCACTTCTTTATATGTTTTGCCTTCTCCAATCAACGTTTTAATCAAAGTACGCTGTTCGTCTGAACAATGTCTGGAACGACCCATTTTTCTCAGGTTTTCAGAGAGAAATGCATGTACAACATCCTTTAATAAGGGCCACCTGATTCACACCTGTTTTTTCACAGAATGAATGACATCACTAATTGAACTCCACACTGCTATTATTTTGAACACGCCCCTTTCAATTAAGTATTCAATTACACAGACTCAGGAGCATGCATATCATGAATGTTGGGTCTGTTAGTTTTCTATGACTCTACTACACCTACTGGTAAATTGTTTGCCATGTAGTAATATAATTTGTACCAGAAACAGGGATTGATCTGGTCAGTCATGTTGGACTGCTATTATTTTGAACACAAATGTACAAACACATGAAATAAAAATGAAGCTCTTCACTCTCACATTACGAGCTTTCTCCAGGTACATCTTGTATCTCTCCTCCATAGCTCTCATGTCATCGTCCTTCTTCTTAAGAGCTGCCATCAGCTCTTCCACCTTCAGCGCTGAAACATAGACAATATCAATTATATGTATATCAATATATATATAATTAATTTTACGTGTTTATTAATATACATTTCTACAAAATAGAGAATATATTTCTATACAAATCTATCCATTCATCCATTTCTTCCACTTATCCAGGGTTGGATCACGGTGGCAGCAAGTTAAGTAAGGTAGCCCAGGCATCTCTCTGACCGGCAACTTTTTCCAGCTACTCCACATGAGAAACTAGCAGGGGTGGAGAAGGAGTTGTTAACTGCAACCGAGAGTTGACTGCAACAGTCCTGTCTCTTAAGTAGTATTGAAACCGGTCAAGGGCTGTTCCAGAGACCCCAACCCAGTGACGCAAACTGTCAATTAGTATTGTGCGTTCCCCTGTATCAAACGCTGCGCTGAGATCTAACAGGACCAAGACTAAGACTAGACAAGACTAACCCTAACCCTAACCCTACCACTGAGCCACAGCTGCCCCTTAGTGACCCTCAGCAAGGCAGATTCGGTGCTGTAGTGTGTCCGAAAACCTGACTGAAATTTTTCGAAGATGCTATCGCTGTTGAGGAAAGGTATTGTCTGTTGTAGGAGTACTTTCTCCAGGACTTTGGATCCACTAATACCAATAACAATTTTAGACCTGACGTGTTTTTTTTTTAATAACTATGGCGTGCTTTACAAAAAGCCGATCAGAGGGAGTGATGTTCTGTCTGATATTATTAATTTTCTCTAGTAAGAATTTTTTGAAGTCTGCACAGCTGAGTGTTGATGGTTCCAAGTAAGAACTGAGGGGAGGGTTTATAATGGAATTAATGGTGCTGAAAAGGATTCTTGGGTTGTGGGAGCTATTTTCAATCATCCTGGAAAAGTATTTTGCTCTTGCATCCTTAACAGCAAGTTGGTATTTTGATAAAAGATCTTTGTACATATTGTGGGAGATCTGAAGCCAGTCTTTGCGCCACCTGTGCTCTGCTTTTCTACAGTGTTCTACTTGTAGAAAAGGCCACTATCTGCACTGGACCTCTCTATCTCTCATCCTCTCTCTCTCTCCCTTTCTCTCGCCCTTATTCTCTCTCTCTCTGCTCACCATTGCTGCTCGCACACTCGCGAGGTGTGGGCAATTAAGCTTCGTCCAATCGGCATTCGAGTTAACAGACTGTTATAATATATCTTCTACCACCGCAACGGTTGAGGAAACGGAGACCCAGTGTTCCAGAACGGACTACAGACAGTTTAGTTGTCAAGCTGACCTGTTGAAGTTGTGTGTGCAAAGAAACGCGAGTTGTAACAGTTGTTCCATACCTTTGATTAATCATAGTGTCTTGCTACTGTTAAGTTTAGTGTTTCTTGTTTTAGCTAGGTTTGCGGCGAATGTGCCGTTTAGATAGCCCAGCACAGAGTCACGTGATCAGCTCTCAAAGGGACAGAACCCAATTTCATAACTATGCAGGAAATGTGCATTTTTGTCAGCCAGCCTTGCTAATACTGCATCAGATTGCCATATTTTCATGATTACTGCATTATATTGGGCTGATGTCCAGTTATACACAGTGGTTTATTATTTTCCTTTTGATTTGATTGCAGAACCACATTTTCAATGTCAGTAAATTGCCTTCGCAATAAAGAATACTGATTACTGAAGTCAGACATCTCTTGTGGAATCTTTACCGGATCCCCTGCAGCGGGTCAGTCCCCAGTCAACCAGCTTCAGTGATTTTACACATCTAATTGATCTAGTGTGGTCATTGAGCCACGGAGAAGTTTTAGGTTTGACCGCTCTTCTTCTGAGAGGGGCAACTGAATCAAGTATGTGGCTACAGGACTGGTTAAAGAGAGAAAGTAGGTCCTCAGTGTGTAATGATGGCACAGAGGATTCAATTTGGCAAGTGGATGCTGCTCTAAATGCAGTGGAGAACTGGCTAGCTGCTAGCTCAGAAATGTAAATTTGAACTGCTTAGTAATCTGTTTGTAGTCAACGTGGAAAGAGCACCTGTAAACATCCCAATGGAGCCGATAGAACTCCGAAACGACACACCAAGCTCCGCCTACAAGCTGTTCGAATGCTCTGCATGTTTGGAAGCACATACCTGTGTAAGCAACTGATGCACACCTTCACTCCACCCTGAGAGCGTCCACAGCTCAGAACCTGACCCCAAACATGAATGAACCAGCAGCCAAGAAAAGATGCCAAGCATCTGACTCAGAGTGCACTTAAATATAAGTTTTCTTTTTGCACCTTTACCTGTAATCACAGGTAGACTGCTTATGGATGAAATATTGATCACCAGCTTGATCACATTTGAAATATTGTTATTTTGTTGTGAATAAAAAAACAGAATTTTGAAGGTTTTTTTGAGAGAAATATAGTTTTCTGGCTGTTTTTGGTGCATGTGTCAAAACTTTTATGGAAATGACTTGATGCCCCTGGTTTGTTCTGAATTCAATAAGATGTCTTTGGAGCAGTAAAGTTCATATTTCTGTATAACTAATGTGTCATAATTTTTATTTCGGCCACCTTTCTGATGGAGTTTGACACCCCCGCTTTAAAGGAAGGCAGCCAGGAGGCTTCCTAATCAGCTGCCTGAACCATCTCAACCGGCTCTTTTTGATATGAAGGAGTAGCGACTCTACTCTGAGCTGAGGTGAAGTGTGTTGATATGTGATGTATATGTGTGTTATTGTTGTGTATTTTACAGTTGTGTTCTCATACTAAGTTTTAATTAAAGGTGTGTTTGTGTATTTGGAGACTCACAGGTCTGCGTGTTGTCGGGCTGAAGGTCCTCCAGCAGCTCTTTCTTCTTCATGATTTCATCCTGAGCCTCATTCAGCTGGATCCTGAATAAGTAGAAGAAGAAGGAGGAGAAAAGAAGGAGAAGAAGAAGATGGAAAATGATAAGGAGAAGAAGGAGGAGGAGGAGGAGGAGAAAAAGAAGGAGAAGAAGAAGATGGAGAAGAAGAAGATGGAAAATGATAAGGAGAAGAAGGAGGAGGAGGAGGAGAAAAAGAAGGAGAAGAAGAAGATGGAAAATGATAAGGAGAAGAAGGAGGAGGAGGAGGAGGAGAAAAAGAAGGAGAAGAAGAAGATGGAGAAGAAGAAGATGGAAAATGATAAGGAGAAGAAGGAGGAGGAGGAGAAAAAGAAGGAGAAGAAGAAGGAGGAGGAGGAGGAGAAAAAGAAGGAGAAGAAGAAGATGGAAAATGATAAGGAGAAGAAGGAGGAGGAGGAGAAAAAGAAGGAGAAGAAGAAGATGGAAAATGATAAGGAGAAGAAGGAGGAGGAGGAGAAAAAGAAGGAGAAGAAGAAGAATGAGGAGGAGGAGAAAAAGAAGGAGAAGAAGAAGATGGAAAATGATAAGGAGAAGAAGAAGGAGGAGGAGGAGAAAAAGAAGGAGAAGAAGAAGGAGGAGGAGGAGGAGAAAAAGAAGGAGAAGAAGAAGATGGAAAATGATAAGGAGAAGAAGAAGGAGGAGGAGGAGAAAAAGAAGGAGAAGAAGAAGATGGAAAATGATAAGGAGAAGAAGGAGGAGGAGGAGGAGAAAAAGAAGGAGAAGAAGAAGATATAAAATGATAAGGAGAAGAAAAAGGAGGAGGAGGAGGAGAAAAAGAAGGAGAAGAAGAAGATGGAAAATGATAAGGAGAAGAAGGAGGAGGAGGAGAAAAAGAAGGAGAAGAAGAAGAATGAGGAGGAGGAGAAAAAGAAGGAGAAGAAGAAGATGGAAAATGATAAGGAGAAGAAGAAGGAGGAGGAGGAGAAAAAGAAGGAGAAGAAGAAGATATAAAATGATAAGGAGAAGAAGGAGGAGGAGGAGGAGAAAAAGAAGGAGAAGAAGAAGATATAAAATGATAAGGAGAAGAAAAAGGAGGAGGAGGAGGAGAAAAAGAAGGAGAAGAAGAAGATGGAAAATGATAAGGAGAAGAAGGAGGAGGAGGAGAAAAAGAAGGAGAAGAAGAAGAATGAGGAGGAGGAGAAAAAGAAGGAGAAGAAGAAGATGGAAAATGATAAGGAGAAGAAGAAGGAGGAGGAGGAGAAAAAGAAGGAGAAGAAGAAGGAGGAGGAGGAGGAGAAAAAGAAGGAGAAGAAGAAGATGGAAAATGATAAGGAGAAGAATGAGGAGGAGGAGGAGAAAAAGAAGGAGAAGAAGAAGATATAAAATGATAAGGAGAAGAAGGAGGAGGAGGAGGAGAAAAAGAAGGAGAAGAAGAAGATATAAAATGATAAGGAGAAGAAAAAAGGAGGAGGAGGAGAAAAAGAAGGAGAAGAAGAAGATATAAAATGATAAGGAGAAGGAGGAGGAGGAGGAGGAGAAAAAGAAGGAGAAGAAGAAGATATAAAATGATAAGGAGAAGAAAAAGGAGGAGGAGGAGGAGGAGAAAAAGAAGGAGAAGAAGAAGATGGAAAATGATAAGGAGAAGAAGGAGGAGGAGGAGAAAAAGGAGAAGAAGAAGAATGAGGAGGAGGAGAAAAAGAAGGAGAAGAAGAAGATGGAAAATGATAAGGAGAAGAAGAAGGAGGAGGAGGAGAAAAAGAAGGAGAAGAAGAAGATATAAAATGATAAGGAGAAGAAGAAGGAGGAGGAGGAGGAGAAAAAGAAGGAGAAGAAGAAGATGGAAAATGATAAGGAGAAGAAGAAGCTATGTCTCTACTGCCCTCGACTGGACAAAAATAATACTCACTTTATATCAACTCTTGTATAAATAGTGTAACATAATTCACACTCACATGTGCGCATCGAGTTTCCGCTTCAGGTTTGACTGAAAAAATAATATTCATATATAAGTTTCAACATAGACAGTCCAAAGATTTCTTTTGTTAAAAAAAATCAATTATACACTGTAAAATTAATCCATTTTCATATTACATTTAAACATGCCAGAAATCTAACTGTCGTAAAAGATGAATCACATCGATAGGTTTAAATCTATGTTATTATAGTATTAGGGCTGACAAGCAATTAAAAAAAGTACATCTACTTAATTGATTGAATTTTACTGCATGTGTCAATCATTTTTGTGAGAAGCATTTCATCACAGGTAGATTTGCTCATTACTGCATTATTATGTTTTTTCATTGTACTCTAGTCTTCACCTTATTTAAGTATTGATTCACAAACTACTTTGATCTGATCATCTCATATAAAATCATATGTAATATTAGGGTAAATTACATTATATATATTATATTACAATAAATTATATTATAACATTATATTGTATTGTATTGTATTATATTAAAGCCAGCACAAAGTGAACTCACATCATCAGGTTTGGCCGCCTCACTCTGCAGTGCTCTCTGAAGATCTTCGACCTGCAGCTGCAGCTCAGCAACGCGCTGTCGACTCAGCCTGCAGGTTCATCACCATGACGACAAACATCAACCACAACAAACAAAAACAACTTAACAGAACAACGAATATGACTTAATAATGAGAATAAACTGGGTGACATCAGAGATGAAATGTGCTCACCTGTTCTCTGTGTCAAGCTCACTGCGGCTCTTATGAGCCTCCTCCAGATCAGCCTGCAGGGCGGCGATCTTCTCCCGCTCACACTCCTCCTGCTGCACACGCAACATCCTATTCTCATGCTGCAGCCGCATAAACTTCTCCCTGAAAGAACACACACAAACATAATTAACACACAGGGGGGCGCTAGTGAGCCGCTAATGGAGTAGGGTGTGTGTTAGGTGAGCTGTGCAGCAAATTTAATTTAACTTTTTTTTTTTGGCACTCTACACAAATAATAAGACACAGGATTATCACCAAAAGTACCACTACAGCCCTCCACTGGTCTTTTTTCTGCTTGTTTGTATAAATATCCCAAAAAACCCTTTCTAGAACGGATGCGATTCAACTGGTAGCAGCAAAGTCCGGTAGCTCTGAATTTTTCTCAATCTCCACTTTATAAAGACCTGATAAAGAATGGCTAAAACAAGTGCAACATGTGTTGAAGAGCAGACTGAAGATGGCAAAGGTGGAAGACAAAAAGAAGATAGAGAGGAATTTCCAACACAGCAACATCCATGAGGTGTGGAGAGGGATCAATACGATATCTGGCTACAACAAAGGGTTAGGGTTAGGGTTGGAGCTTGCGAGACTTTGCTCTGGGAAGGCAGCTGGCCCAGATGGTGTGTGTCCAAGGCTGCTTAAAGACTGTGCTGCCCAACTGTGTCAGCCTCTCCACAGGATCTTCATCCTGAGTCTACAGCAGGGGTGGGTGCCGGCTCTGTGGAAAACATCCTGTATTGCACCGGTACCAAAAATAAAATGTCCAGCTGAACTAAATGACTACAGAACGGTGGCCCTTGCTTCGCACATCATGGAAACCCTAGAGCGGATGATTCTACGCCTACTGAGGCTTGAGGTCAAAGACAAACTCGATTCCCTGCAGTTTGCATACAAAGACCACATTGGAGTAAGTGATGCTGTCCTCTACATGCTTCACCAGGCCCTATCTCATCTGGAGGAATCTGGCGCTTATGTGAGAATCATGTTCTTTGATTTTTCAAGCGCATTCAACACAATCCAACCCATCATACTCAAAGACAAGCTCATAGAGATGGGAGTGGATCCTTCCTTTGTTTCCTGGATCACAGATTAGCTGACAGAAAGGCCACAGTTTGTCAGGTTGGGGAACTGTGTTTCTGAGACATTAATGAGCAGCACGGGGGCTCCACAGGGGACTGTCCTGGCTCCATTCCTGTTCACATTGTATACGGCGGACTTCAAATGCAACTCTGAGTCCTGCCACATCCAGAAATACTCAGATGACACTGCTATTGTGGCGTGTATCAGGAATGGAATCAGAATATAGGGATCTGATAAAAGCCTTCAGTGACTGGAGTCACAGAAACTGCCTCCTACTGAACACCTCAAAGACAAAGCAGATGATTATATATTTCCGCAGGTCCAAGCCCCCTCTTCAGCCAGTGAATACTAATGGAGTGGACATCGAGGTGGTGCCAACCTATAAATATCTAGGCGTACACCTGGATAACAAGTTGGACTGGTCCCTTAACACAGCACTCTACACAAAGGGGCAGAGCCGCCTCTTTTTCTTAAGGGGCTTCAGATCTCTGGACATCTGCAGTAAGATGCTGCAGATGTTTTATCAGTCTGTGGTGGCAAGTGCTCTGTTTGATGCTGCAGTCTGCTGGAGAGGCAGTATAAGACACAAGGATGCAAGGTGACTGGACAAACTGGTGAAAAAAGCAACACGGATCATCTGCTTCATAACACCTTGATGGACCAAAGAAACAACGGTGGTGGACGGCTCCTCTCTCTTTGCTGCAGGACGGAGAGATATAGAAGATCTTTTGTTCCCACAGCCATCAGACTTTTTAATTCTTCAGTAAATGGTAGATGAGATGCCAGACAAGTGAATTTCCCCTTGGGGATCAATAAAGTTATTGTTATTGTTATTGTTGAATGGTGAGTAACCTATGTACATATAAATACACAGGGAAGACCACTGCTAGCAAGACAGGATCAGCTACACCTAGCAACATGTCTGGGCCCGAGCAAGCTGAGCAAAACGATATGATGGACATGAAAGCTGAGCTGCTATCCTCACTCAAAATAGAAACAGCTGGACAAACAGAGTTGAAAAGTGCGCTGGCTGCGGAATTTGGTGTGATTCAGTCAGAACTGCAAGCAGTCAAAGAAGAGATCACAAGCAACACTGCAGTGCTACACTCTGGACATGGAGCACGGTCTCTCCAGCTTCTCGGATGATATTACATCATTACAGAACACTGTACCTGTTATCTGTGCAAATGTATATGCACCAAACTGGGACAACAATACATTTTTTACTAGCTTTTTTTAATATGGATTCCCATTACCTTATACTAGGAGGAGATATGAACTTCACCATGTCACCTTGATCGTAGCTCCTCCAAAACTATGGCACCAGCTAAAACAGCACTGGCAATCCAAATGTTTCTTAGTACATATGGGATGGCTGACACTTGGCTTTTTTGGAAACCCCAAGTGTAGAAGTTACTCCTTTTATTCAACAGTCCATAAAACATTTTCACACATTGATTATTTTTTTCTTGATAACAAATTACTTGCATTAATTAGAGAATGTGAATATCAGGCAATAGTAATATCGGATCATGCTCCATTATTGATGACCCTATTTATACCAACTACACAATCCAGCTACCATCTATGGCGTCTCAACACACTACTCCTTTTGTCAAACTTCTGTCAACTGAGATAATTGAGTATCTATCACACACCCAAACCCCAGGAATGTCCTCCTCATTAATCGGGGAATCAATGAAAGCATATCTTAGGGGACTCATTATATAAACTATTTCCTAAAATAAACCAAAACCCTAGAATGCAGCTCAGACCGACCCATCTCCCAAGTGAATGCTGATTGTAAACTGCTTGCTAAAATGTTAGCCCGCCGCTTAGAGACAGTTATACCCTCTATATTCTCTGACGACCATACAGGATTTATTAAAAATTGTCATTTTTAATATATGCAGACTTCTAAATATCCTTTACAATCCCACTCCAACAGACATCCCTGAGGTACTTCTTTCACTCGATGCTGAGAAAGCATTTGATTGGGTGGAGTGGGATTATCTCTTCTGTACCCCTAAAAGATTTGGTGCAAGGTTTACATCATGGATTAAGGTTCTCTACTCCTCTCCTCTAGCAGCAGTTTGCACGAATAATGATCTATCTTCCTTATTTTCATTGTGTCGGGGGACTAGACAGGGCTGCCCCTTAATTGCGCTACGTGAAGATGCATCAATTAAAGGAATATGGAGGGCAAACGCACAACATAAAGTGTCCCTGCACGCAGATGATATGCTTCTGTACTTGTCTGAACCATTAAACAGCCTGCCACAAACACCTTACTAGATAAATTTGGGAAAATATCAGGTTATAAAATAAACACAAAAAGTGAGCTCTTTACATGCTTTACTTTGCTCCAAATTCCCACTGCCTGAACCTGTGCCCTGACATTGTACAAACCCTGTTGTTAAGCATTCCTTAAAGGTTTGGGTACAGTTCAGGTGAGCCTTTTCAATTAATGATATGTCAATAAATGCCCCTATAGCTAGAAACAATGTGTTTAAACTAGGGCTGTCAAAGTTAATAACACATTAACGCACATTCCCTTTAACGCCACTAATTAATTTAACGCGCGATTAACGCACACGCGTTCTATTATTATGACCCTCCACCAGCCCCGTAGTTTAAGAAATCAGGAAGTGTGCAGAAACAAACTTTTAAATGTCAAGTTCAGCCTCAAAGCCCTGCTCGATGGTTCTCTGGACAAGCCAAAAGTTATTCGTATTTACTGTCGATGTGAAGTGAGTAACCACCGGCAGTGTTTCCGCTACATACATTTTGCCGCGGCGCCGCTACTGCTTCAGATTTCTGTGAAATTAAACGACTCCGCTCCAGATGAACGGTCGCTCGCCCGCTCTCCTTGTTGAGGAAGAGGCTGCTGAGGAGTCACAGGACTTCAGGACGCTCTCTGTCCGCACACAATCCTATGCAGCTCTGTAACGCAATGTAAAAACTCCTACTGTGTATCTGTATGTCCCTATTGTAAATACATTGATTGTCGCATGTCATTTGGTAATGATCGATCGTTTTGATTGCTACGTCATTAATACCATCTCTCGTACACACGCGGCTCACGAGCTGTGAGAACTGAAACAAAGCAGACAGACAGACAGACAGAAAGAGGGGGCGGGGCTAGAAGCTGTGCAGAGCGCAAAGGTGCAGGTGTGTTGGGGAGACTAAAGCAAAGCAAAGTGATCACCTTAATTCACATTTTAATTCACAAACTACTTTAATCTGAAGAAGAGAGAACAATTAAACTGTGGAAGGAAGAAATCAGCATCTAGAAAGAGTTTAATCCAGACTGAGTAAGTCTGCATGTGATGTGCTTCTCACAGGAATCATTGATATATGCGATGATCGCCATGTTCTGCTTTCAGCAGATTTTTTGAGCGTGCAGTACGTTTGAGGTTATTCTGTAGAATATTCTGGACAGTTTTTGTCATTGTTTTGGAATGTTGCAACAATAATAAACACACATATGCATAAAGGAAGCATATTTGTTCATTCCCATGTTGATAAGAGGATTAAAAATTTTTAAAAAAAATCTCTTTAAAGGTACATTTACAACAGGTAAAAAATGACTATTTATTTGTGATTACATATTTTAATCGATTGACAGCCCTAATTTAAACCCTCTATTGTAGATGGATCCTTCAGTACCTGGACCGAGAATGGATTAGTTACATTCAGAGATTTAAATGTCAATGACAATTTTGAATCATTTGAACTGAGATTGAAATATAAAATCCCCAGCTTTTGTTACATAATCTACATGTTACTCAACTCTTACAATTTAGAGCCTTTGACACACCTGAAAACACAATGGAAAGAAGAATTAGATACTTATCTAATGTGGATTGCCATACATCTTCAGAAAAATAAGATACACCCCTCTTCGATGTTCTTCAAGCATTAAGTAATACTATCGATCCTAACTGTGATCACTGTGGATTAACACCAGCCACAGTATCTCACATGTTTTGGCTCTGCCCAGAATTTTTTTTGGCAATCTATATTTACATTTTTCTCTGCTGTACTACAAATATCCATAGAACCTCTTGCCACTATAGCTATATATGGTGCGGTACCACAGGATCTTCAGTTCAACAAATGCAGTAAAAGCATGATAGCCTTTGCTACACTCCTGGCTGACTTATACTACTTAAATGGAAAAATAGGCTCACTCCAACTTTCAATCTGTGGATCGGAGATCTCATGCATCATCTGACCCTAGAAAGAATCAGTATGCCACGAAAGGCTGTACCCTCAAGTTTTACACCATTGGGCAACTAGTTCTGAATCAGGTGGAAAAGATGGATGCCTCGGACATCTGAAATATATAGATATAACCCCCCCTCCCTTTTTTATTTACTTACTCATTTTTTAAAATGTTATTTTTATTTATTTTTCTATTTCCAAGCTTATGTCCGTACATTTTTTGAATTTTTGTTGTTTTTGTTTGTGTTGTTGGGTTTTGTGTGGACGGATGTATGTATGTTATATGGAACCTTTGGGAGGTCCTTTTGGTAAAAACTGTAATCTGTATTTCAAATTACTTTTTGAAAATTTCAAAAACTAAAAAAATATTTACAGAGGCTGAATGGATGTAAAATTGTTACTCCTCTGAGCTGCCATCAGAGGAGTAACAGAGGGGAAACAGGAGTGAGAGAGCAGAAACAGAGGAGTAACAGAGGGGAAACAGGAGTGAGAGAGCAGAAACAGAGGAGTAACAGAGGAGAAATGGCGTCAGTGTAAGTGGCGCAGCCGACACGGCTGAACAGTGCTGTGTGTGTGTATGTTTGTTTACATGTCACGTGCCTTTGGCTTCTGTAATGTACAGCGGAGCTTTGTTACGCCAGGAATCACAACGTAAAAAAAGGCTAGAGACAAATACACACATAGAGCAAGAAGTTAACTGTGTCAGAGTATTACCTGCATTTAACAGATTATCTGCACTCCACAGATTACCTGCTCTACCCACAATACCGGAAATCCAAAGATTATGTGCTCTAGACAGATTACCTGTACTCCAAAGATTACCTGTATCCTCAAATTACCTGGTCTAGACAAATTCCCTGCACTCCACAGATCACTTGCACTAGACAGATTACCTATTTTACAGATTACCGACACTGAAGAGATTAACTGTACTCCACGGATTACTTGTAATTGACAGATGACTTGCTCTCAAAAGATTACCTGTACTCGACAGGGATTAATTCAGCTGCCAGGTTGTCGTGGCTCGGGCTGCTTGAAGGAAGAATTCCTACATGAAAACAGAGAAAACTTTATAAACTAACGATCAGTGAGCAGGGTCAGAACGGGGTTTGATTTAGGTTAAAATTAGGATTAGGATTGGGATTAGGGTTAGTATAATCATAAAGGTTAGAGTTAGGGTAAGGATTAGTATTAGGATCGGGATTATGATTTGGTTTAGGATTATAATTCTGTGTAGGATTATGATTTGTGTTATGATCTATATTTGGATTATGATTTGGATTATAATTTGGTTTAGGGTTATGATTGAGATTAGACACCTGCTTTGGAGAGCTGGTGCTGTTGAGCCTGAGTGCATCGCAGCTCCTCGTTGATCTCCTTCAAAGAATCTCGCTCGATGATGATCCTCTAGAGGAGAGGAAGAAGAGTTAGTGGAGGATGTTACCGATGAAGAACACAGTTTAAAGGCTGCATCACCTCTTTCTCCTTCATCACAGTCTCAAGCTTTTCTTCTAACTTCTTCATCTCAAAGGCCAGATTATCTGCTCGCCTCGTCTCGTCAGACATCTTCCTGTGCAGCTCCTGGACCTGACAGAGCATTACCGGTTAGTGTGATGAATACAATAATACAGTCTATACGTGTGTTAAATATCATACAGTCTACACAGGGGTAAATATAATACAGTCTATATGTGTGTTAAATATAATAGTCTATACATGTGTTAATATAATAATATTGTGATCACTATATAGCTTTATATATAGGTAAATATTACTTCTTATAGCTGACCTGTCTCTTGTAGGTCTCTAGCTGGGCGCGGGCAGCGTTAGCTTTACGCAGCTCCTCCTCCAGACTAACGGTGTTCTGCATGTAGGTCATGTTGTTCTCCTCCAGCAGCTTCATCTGCCTCTTCAGATCTCCCAGATTCTCCAGTTTACGTTTGTACGTTTCCACTGAGGCCTCCAGCATGACCACACGATCAGAACAGTTCCTACATGGAGCAAAAATCAATTCATAGATTTAAACTTAAAATAAATCAATGAAAAACTGAAACGACACAAGAAGAATATTCTGTCTGCAGGCTCTAATCCAATACCCCCCTAAAATATGTAATAATGTTATATTGTAAGAACTGTGAGCATTGTTATACCATGGTCTGACTGTAAGTCATTATTCATCTAAAATAAGTCATCAGTAACAGACGCAGTCAGAGTCTCTGTTTACACCGAGTGTGTGGGTGTGTTGGTTTCTGTTGAGGAGGAAACTACATTTGTCTGTCTGTTTCTTCTCTCCATATAAAATTGACTTTTACTGTGAGCTCTCTCAGACACAATAAAAATAATAAAAATAAAATACATTTTATTTATTCAGAACCTTTAAAACAAACCTCAGAACGTCCAGTTCATCTTTCAGAGCTCGAGATTCTTCAGCCAGACCGGTGAGCTCGTCGTTTCTGTGCTGAACCTCGATGAGCTGTTTCTCCAGATCCTCACAGTGGATCCTGTAGTCATCTTTAGCTGCCTCCAGCCTGAAGAGGCAAACACACTGGTTCAAACTGGTTTAAACTGGTTCAAACTGGTTTAAACTGGTTCACACCAGCTCAAATAGAATGAGACTGGTTAAACTGGTTCAAACTGGTTTAAAGCAGTTTATACTGGTTTTAACATAAAGCTTTTCAGGCTGGACTGCAAGGTTGTGAAAAGTGCAGAAGGATTCGTTGTATTTGTGGGAATTTGTGCAATTGCAAATTGAGACTCTTGGAAGAACTGGCTTCTATTAAAGCAGTAGGTGACTCACCTGAAGTTCTCCTCCTGCAGAGCCTCTACCTGCTGCTGCAGCTGGCTGTGTTTCCTTCCCGATGGCGTGCTTGGGTCGTCAAATGTGTCCAGCTGATTGGCACGGTCTGTCAGGACGTCATTCTCGGCCAACAGACTGTTCCGTTCCTCTTGAAGAACCGCCACCTGTACAGGTACAGTCATGTTCGGGTTTAGTCAGGCATGGGTAACTCTGGTTAGGGTTAGGTTGGGTTCTGGTACTGTCAGGTTCTGGTTCAGTCAGGTTAGGGTACAGTCGGTTCTGGAACTGTCAGGTTCGGACACACCAGTGTTTACTCACTGTCATCAGTGACATCATTTAAATTCTTCTCACTTTATTCCATGCAAAGCAGCAAAGTGACAGCTGTACATCAACAGACAGAAATTACACCCCCCCGAGGCTGATACATATGCACATTTCCCAGGTGGATTGTGTTTATAAAGGGAACTTTGCAGTTTAAGACTTTTAGTCTTGATTCTACTCATTTATAAATGAAACCCCTCATCTGCTGTGACTGTGACCCTGATTTCTGACAGGAAGTGATGCAAGCGAATGAACATCAGATAGTTTAAGTGTTTCCTGATGATGTTCTAACCTGATTAAGATGTTCTAACATGATGAATATGTTCTAACCTGTTGAAGATGTTCCAACATGATGGTGTTCTAACATCATAGAGATGTTCTAACGTGTTCTAACATCATAAAGATGTTCTAACATGATGATGTTCCAACCTTAAGAAGATGTTATAACATGTTGAAGATGTTCTAACCTGATTATGTTCTAAAATGATGATGTTCCAACCTGAAGAAGATGTTCTAACATGTTGAAGATGTTCTAACCTGATAATGTTCTAACATGATGATGTTCCAACATGTTGAAGATGTTCTAACCAAATGATGTTCTAACATGTTGAAGATGTTCTAACCTGATAATGTTCTAACCAAATGATGTTCTAACATGATAAAGATGTTCTAACCTGATGAAGGTGTTCTAACATCATAAAGATGTTCTAACATGTTGAAGATGTTCTAACATGAGGATGTTCTAACATGAGGATGTTCCAAACTGTTGAAGATGTTCTAACCTGATGAAGAGGTTCTAACATGATGAGGATGTTCCAACATGATGATGATGTTCTAACATGATGATGTTCTAACCTGATCATGTTCTAGCATTAACATGTTCTAGCATGTTGAAGATGTTCTAACATGATGAAGATGTTCTAACCTGATGAAGTTGCTTTAACATGATGTTCTAACATGATGATGTTCTAACATGATGAAGATGTTCTAACTTGATGAAGATGTTCTAACATGATGAAGATGTTCTAGCATGTTGAAGATGTTCTAACATGATGATGATGTTCTAACCTGATGACGATGTTCTAACATGTTGAAGATATTCTAACATGATGATGATGTTCTAACATGATGGTGATGTTCTAAAATGATGATGTTCCAACCTGTTGATGTTCTAAGATGATGTTCTAACATGTTGAAGATGTTCTAACATGATGATGATGTTCCAACCTGTTGAAGATGTTCTAACATGAAGATGTTCTAGCATGTTGAAGATGTTCTAACATGACGATGATGTTGTTCAAACCTGATGACGATGTTCTAACATGTTGAAGATGTTCTAACATGTTGAAGATGTTCTAACATGACGATGATGTTGTTCAAACCTGATGACGATGTTCTAACATGTTGAAGATGTTCTAACATGATGATGATGTTCTAACATGATGATGTTCCAACCTGTTGAAGATGTTCTAACATGATGTTCTAACATGATGAAGATGTTCTAGCATGTTGAAGATGTTCTAACATGATGATGATGTTCCAACCTGTTGAAGATGTTCTAAATTGATGTTCTAACATGAAGATGTTCTAGCATGTTGAAGATGTTCTAACATGATGATGAGGTTGTTCTAACCTGATGACGATGTTCTAGCATGTTGAAGATGTTCTAACATGATGATGATGTTCTAACATGATGATGTTCCAACCTGTTGAAGATGTTCTAACATGATGTTCTAAGACGAAGATGTTCTAGCATGTTGAAGATGTTCTAACATGATAATGAAGTTGTTCTAACCTGATGACGATGTTCTAACCTGATGACGATGTTCTAACATGTTGAAGATGTTCTAACATGATGATGTTCCAACCTGTTGAAGATGTTCTAACATGATGATGAGGTTGTTCTAACCTGATGACGATGTTCTAACATGTTGAAGATGTTCTAACATGATGATGATGTTCTAACATGATGATGTTCCAACCTGTTGAAGATGTTCTAACATGATGAAGATGTTCTAGCATGTTGAAGATGTTCTAACATGATGATGATGTTCTAACCTGATGACGATGTTCTAACATGAAGATGCTCTAGCATGTTCAAGATGTTCTAACATGATGAAGATGCTGTGGCATGTTGAAGATGTTCTAACATGATGATGTTCTAACATGATGAAGATGTTCTAGCATGTTGACGATGTTCTAACATGATGATGATGTTCTAACTTGATGAGGATGTTCTAACCTGATGAGGATGTTCTAACCTGTTGAAGATGTTCCAACCTGATGAAGATGTTCTAACTTGTTGAACATGTTCTAACATGTTGAACATGTTCTAACCTGATAATGACGTTCTAACCTGATGAGGATGTTCTAACCTGTTGAAGATGTTCCAACCTGATGAAGATATTCTAACATGTTGAACATGTTCTAACCTGATAATGATGTTCTAACCTGATAAAGATGTTCTAACCTGTTGAACATGTTCTAACCTGTTGAACATGTTCTAACATGTTGAAGATGTTCTAACCTGATAATGACGTTCTAACCTGATAAGGATGTTCTAACCTGTTGAAGATGTACTAACCTGTTGAACATGTTCTAACATGTTGAAGATGTTCCAACCTGATAATGACGTTCTAACCTGATAAGGATGTTCTAACCTGTTGAAGATGTTCTAACCTGATAAGGATGTTCTAACATGTTGAACATGTTCTAACATGATGAAGATGCTGTGGCATGTTGAAGATGTTCTAACATGATGATGTTCTAGCATGTTGAAGATGTTTTAACATGATGATGATGTTCTAACTTGATGATGATGTTCTAACATGTTGAAGATGTTCTAACCTGATAATGACGTTCTAACCTGATGACGATGTTCTAACCTGTTGAACATATTCTAACCTGTTGAACATATTCTAACCTGTTGAACATGTTCTAACCTGTTGAACATGTTCTAACCTGATAATGACGTTCTAACCTGATAAGGATGTTCTAACCTGTTGAAGATGTTCTAACCTGTCGAACATGTTCTAACCTGATAATGACGTTCTAACCTGAAAAGGATGTTCTAACCTGATGAAGGTGTTCTAACCTGTTGAATTGACTCTGTAAATTTGGACAGTTCTTCTGGTGCTCTGTGAGTCACTCGCTGTGTGAGGAGGACTTTAACAGGTTTTCAAGAGAAGTTTGTTTCACTAAAATAAGACGACAGAGGTTTTAATGACATCCTGAAGAAGAATAAAACATTAATATTAAAGACAAACAGAGTCTGTTAGCTGAGTTAGAGGAAGCAGCCGGTTTAGAGGTTTTAGTTTCAGGGCAGCCATGTTGGACTCACCTGTCTTCAGCCTCAGGTGAGACACATGGAGACACAACAAACCCATCTGTCAAGAGTTCAATAGGTGATAAGAGTTAAACTGAGTCTGACGGAAAATCTCAGTCAGATTGGACTACACATTGGAGTCCACAGCAGCTCCACACAATGAAGACAACATTACAGTCTGTTTACTCTGGTCAACTTGTGTGTGTGTTTGTGTGTGCGTGCATGTTTGTGTGTATTCACCTGTATGTCTAGCTCCTCACAGCGCTGATTTAAAGCTTCTTTTTCTGCTACGAGTTCAGAAAGATCCTCAAGAGCTTTTTTCAGCTGCACAAGAAGAAAATAATTATTAACATGGACATTCATGTAATAAAAGAAAAAAAGAGCATTTAGCAGCCTCATAGCACGCAGACTTATTCTAATGAACTGGAAATCTAATACCCCCCTCCCCTTTCCGGAGATGGATACAGGAGTTGTTTGTCTTTGCTCCAACTTGAGAAAATTAGACATACAGTACATTGAGTGGGTCCCCTGACAAGTTTACTAAAGTGTGGTCTCCATTTATTCAATATATAAAAGAACTGACTCTTTGATGCATCATGCCAGCTGATTGGTGTTTGCCTATTTGGCTTGTTGCTGCTGTTAATATGGTTATGCGTTGGATTTTTTTTTTTTTGCTTTTGTTTTGTTTTAACTTGTGTATTAGCATTGTTTATTTCTACATTCTATTTTTCCTGCTTATTTATTTCATCATTACTATCCACTTCTTTGCTAACCAAATGATTTTTTTTCAAATTAGCCTAATCTTATTGGTCTTCCTTTAAAGTGCACTACTGGTCTCAGGGGAGATAGGGAGGGATAATGGGTGGGTATAATGTGGGGTATTGTTTGTGCGAGTTCAGTATGTTTGTACATGTGTGTCTATGTGTATATGTTATGTAAATGCAAAATTCCATTAATAAAGCTATAAAGAAAAAGGAGCTCTTCCTCACTCCAGAGCTGAGTGATGCTGTTCATTCTTTAATGTTTGAAGTTTTAATTACAATGTATTCTGTGTAACTTCTTCATTTCACTGGACTTGAAGAGAACACAGAATTTCACAGTAGAAAAATGAACAGCTGTCTGAGTAGTTAAAATACTGACCTGCTGCTCCAAGTCCCCAGAAAGTTCTGCTGCAAATGGACTGACAGACTCTTTACTCATCAGCTGAGGAGGAAAAGTATCACTTCATTATTGATTATAAATACTGTCTGTGAAGGTTCTCAGTCATCGTGGTCATGGTAATTCGAAGCTTAACTGAAATGACAACTGGACATGGTTGAAGTTCTTGAAGACTTTTCACTTGTCATCCAATCAATCAATCAATCAAATTTTATTTGTATAGCGCCAAAAGTTATCTCGAGACACTTTACAAAAAGAGCAGGTCTAGACCGACTCTTTGTTCTGTTATTTAAAGAGAGGCCCAACATGATTCACCATGAGTAGAACTTAGCAACATTCGGCACATTGGCAGAAAAACTTCCTTTAACAGGCAGAAACCTCAAGCAGAACCAGACTCATGTTGAACAGCCATCTGAAGAGACTGGATGAGCCGAACATGGGATAGAAGGAGATGCAGGATGGAGACAGGCAAAGAGAGCAACAACAACATATGTTCTTGTTACATCAACAACAACAACAACAACAAGTAATACATAGTTATGGTTACAATCCGAAAGCCATCCGAAAGCCTTAATTTCTGAATGGGTGGTGGATGAAGCTAGAAATATAAGCCTCTGTAGGTCATATGCTAATAGATTTGTAATCAAGGGTGAGTTGTTTAAGACCTTAAAACAAGACCACTAAAAAAACACAACTCCAACAGGAAAGAAGAAAACAACCAACGTCACAGCATTGTTATTCCCTACCTGTCTGGAGTATCTGAAAAACACAATGTCCCAGTATGCTTCGGAACTGGCCAGAACCCAGACCACGGTACCCGGTGAGTAAGCTAATAGCTTTGCATCCACTACACTACTAGAAAGTATTTCATACAACTTGGTGTCAAAAAATCCAAACTATCCCTTAAAGCTGGAAAAATCACCCCTTCACGGAGGTGGTGGCCTAAGACACCACCTATCACCCACTTACAATGCTGTGTTGAATTCTCTGCACAAACAATCACACTCAGGATCATGTGAGCCTAACGACCCATCAACACCAGTGGGTACTAACGACTCTCAGTGATACTGGGTTCACAGCTCAGGTAAACGACTCACCCTTGATTACACATCTATTAGCATACTAATGACCTACAGAGGCTGACATTTCCAGCTCTGTCCACCAGTCAGTTTAGAACTGAAGAAACCTTTCAGATGAGAGGTGAAACGTCTTCAAGAACTTCAACCAAGTCCAGTTGCCTTCTGGATTAAGCTTCAGATTACACAGACTGTTTAACCTGGACACAGGTAATCACACTACACTACTACTACTACTACTACACTACACTACTAACTTAGCTACTTCTACAACTACTGCAGTTTCCAGTAAAGAAACACCAGAGGGGGGTCAGTAGTGTGTACTCTGCCAACTGGGGAGTTGCCAGTTCACCTCCTGGACTCTACCAGACTGCCTTTAAGCAAGACACTGTGCTTTATAGCTGCCTCATTGCTACGGCTTCTCTCTATATCAGTGTGATGTCTGTTACTGTCGTCGTCGTCACCATCATCATCATCATCATCATCATCATCACTCTAAAACTATTAAGTGGTCAGCTTAGCTGTCATTGATGTATTTAACATATTTAACATCTGCTATAGTTATTATTGATATATTGTTGTTAAGTTATTATATCATATTATCATTAATATTTTAGCTGTCATTGATCTCTTTAACATCTCTAACATCTATACCTAATGATCACTGACCTCCTGGATGGCGGTCATGACAACGTGCTGCACAGACTCCTCCAACGTCATGATGATCTGTATGTATTCTGTCAGAGAGATTAATCGATAACACAAATACACTGCATTGATCCATAGCACTGCATTCAAAGATCAGGTCTGTGTGTAATAATATAATATAATTTTGATCTATTTTCTATCTTTCATGTTAAGCTGATGAGTCCTGCAGATGTTTGAATCCATTTGTGTCTGACTAAAAATCTAACACAAAACCAGTGCACACACCTTGTTTCCTCTCACACCTGACAGCACAGCCCAGCACGAGCTGCAGCAGCCTCCCCAGCTCCACTGGGTCTGAATGCTCCGCCACCAGGACCAGGTCTGGAAGAGGGAAGTCTGAGATCTCCTGAGCCAAGACCTGACAGTCCACACAGACCAGAATGATTGAAAAAACAAAACAGCCTGGAAACGGCTGACGCATTTTGGTTATGTTTCTGGTATATTATGGCTATTACTGGTCTGTTCTGGTTGTGTTACTGGTTTATTGAGGATACTACTGGTGTATTCTGGCTCTGTTCCTCCTACGACTCCCCTATGATTTAAATGAACACACAGTCACATAGAGCAGGTGTTTCCATCAACCACCTGACAACAATGATTTTTTGTGATTTGCTTGTTTTTTGTGATTTGATTTTTGATTTGATTTATTTATTTAGCACATACAGTATATAACAAAAAAGACATTAAACATTAAGAAAAGGAGACGTGCAGGGGAAACCCAGAAAACCCTCAAGGGGCTTGACAAGTGGGGTTCCCTGTGAAACTTTTAATTGGTACATACATTCTCTTACCATTACTCACAAACAAGTTAATTTAACAAAAAGAGAAAGAATAGATTATAATAAAAATGTAAATATAAAGGGACAATCAGATAAGGACAGAGATAATTAGGGGAGAGAGAGAGAGAGAGAGAGAGAGAGAGAGAGAGAGAACAAAGAAAAGCTAAAAAAAAAAAAAAAATCTAAATCATTTGCTTTGCCCGACTGTCAAAGCATTTTATAAACTCTTGTTTTTAAAGGTGCTATATAAATAAAGTTATTAAAGTTATTATAACATAGACGGGAAACAACTCACCTCGTTATAATAATCCAGCACCATCTGAAGGATCTTCTTCAGGTTGCTCATCTGAGAACACAAAACATATTAAATGTTAACAACCAGTTAACAACCCAGGGGGTCTGGAGGGTCCCCGCCAGAGAGGATTTGTTTTTCAACTTCTGCAGGACATGCTAAACCTGGATGAAATGCACCCACAGACCTCGAGAGAGGCCCAAGGATTGGGGCCCACCACGCCCTTTTATCATCAGAGTTCACTACTTTCATGTTAGGATCCTGCACGGGGATCTGTTCTCTGGGCAGGGAAGCTCCCCCTCTTCTGCACCTAGGCAAGAGACTTTCCATCTTCCCGGACTTTGCCCCGTCCATGGCCAAGAAACGTTCAGAGTTTGGAAATGCCAAGCGCATTCTGCACTCCTGCCTACGTATCAAATTCAGCCTCTTCTACCTCGCCAAGCTGAGGATTACTCTACAAAGTGGAGTTCTCTGCAAGTTCACTGACCAACATCCTAACTTCAAGGGGCAGTCAGCTGTAAAGGTTTAAACTAGGGCTGTCAATCAATTAAAATATTTAATCGCTTGGTTGTCCATAGTTAACTTGCATTTAATTGCAAATTAATGGCACATTTTTTACCTGTTGTAAATGTACCTTAAAGAGATATTTTTGAATCCTCTTATCAACATGGGAATGAACAAATATGCTTCCTTTATGCAAATGTGTGTTTATTATTGTTGCAACATTCCAAAACAATGACAAAAACTGTCCAGAATATTCTACAGAATAACCTTAAAGGTACTGAATGGTCAAAACATATGCTGAAAGCAGAACATGGCGATCATCGCATATATCACTGATTTGTGTGAGAAGCACATCACATGTAGACTTACTCAGTCTGGAGAACCCTCTTTCTAGATGCTGATTTCTTCCTTCCACAGTGTAATTGTTCTCTCTGCTTCACCTTACTTACGTTTTAATTCACAAACTACTTTAATCTGATCTCTTAGCTTTGCTTCAGTCCCCCAACACACCTGCACCTCTGCTCTCTGCACAGCTGCTGGCCCCGCCCCCTCTTTCTGTCTGTCTGTCTCTCTGTCTGCTGTATTGACTGTCTTCATCAGCAGTCTGTTTAATTAAGTCACAAAAGTTAAATATTTTCTCTCGCAATTCAGTTCTCACAGCGCATGAGCCCGTGTGTAAGAGGGACGTTATTAATGACGTAGCAATCAAAGCGATCGATAGTTACCGAATGACATCTGCACCTTTTATAAGCTTTATAAACAGCGACAATCAATGTATTTACAATGGGGACATACGGAGATACACACTAAGAATGTTTACATTGCGTTACAGAGCTGCATATGATTGTGTGCGGACAGAGAGCGTCCTGATGTCCTGTGACTCCTGTCACTATTTCACTGCTCTTCCTCAACAAGGAGAGCGGGCGAGCGATGTTAACTTACTGGTAACTTTGACAGCCCTAGTTTAAAGCAACCAATAAAGAATAGCAAGGTGCACAATAATCTCCAACATTTGGGAGCTTGCATTCTTGCAGGAGACGCACTTGAAGGTCTCGGACCACCATAGGTTGCCGAAGGGCTGGATTGGCCAATTGTACCACTCTGCTTTCCAAGGTAAAGCCAGAGGAGCTGCCATTCTTTTTTACGATTTATATTTTATTGTCTTTTTTGTTTTTTGTACTCTCAGACATAAACAGAGCTTTCCCCATTGTACAATTATGAGGCTTTGCTTAATAAACTGAAACAGATATCAACATTACCATAATATAAGGGTGACAGAAAAACAAAAGGTAAATAAGGGTATCTTTGACATGAGACAATAAAAAATTGAAAAAAGAAAGACAAAAACAAAAAACCTCCACACCAGTGGCATCCGGGGTTTGAATGTGCATGCAGGAAGGCCTGCCAGTAGGGACTTGTAGTAGTCAATGCGTGATATCACGAGAGCCTGTACCAGCAGGTGTGTTGCATGCTCTGACAGGTAGGGTCTGATCTTCCTGATGTTGTACAGGACAAATTGACATGACCGAGCAATTGAGGCCACATGAACCTTAAAGGTTAGCTGGTTGTCATGAATGACACTCAGGTTCCGGGCAGACTTAGGGGGTATGAGTTCAGTTTGTCAGAGCTGGATGTTGATCTGTGGTTGCATAGAGGGACTGGCTGGGATGACGAGGAGCTCAGGCTTGGATAGGTTGAGCTGAAAGTGGCGTTCTTTCATCCATTTAAAGACAACACCTATCACCCACTTTTAATGCAGCGTTGAATTCTCTGCCCAAACAGCTGACAGCTGACAGCTAAATTTAAGGAAACAATTCCAGCTGCTTTTAATTCTTTACCACATCTGTTTACTACAGAAAGCTCTGATGCTAATGTTAGTCCCTCTCAGCTTGATCAGTTTGTTGATAGTCCTGCAGGTTTGCTGAGAAGTACTCTAGATTCAATTGCCCCCTTAAAAAAGAAGATTATTAAACGACAGAGGCTAGCTCCATGGTATGACTCAGAAACTCGTAACTTGAAGCAAATGTCGCGTAAATTTGAAAGAATGTGGCGATCCACCAAAACAGAAGAGTCTCGTTTACTCTGGCAAAATAGTCTTAATAAATACAGGAAGGCCCTACGGCATGCTCGAGGTGTCTACTACTCCTCCCTCATAGAAGAACATAAAAACAATCCCAGGTACCTTTTCAGCACTGTAGCCAGGCTGACAGAGAGTCACAGCTCCACTGAGCCAAGTATTCCTATAGGCCTCAGCAGTGACGATTTCATGAGCTTCTTTAATGACAAAATCCTAAAGATTAGAGACTCTGTAACCTCCTGCCGTTAACTGGTGCAGATGTATCTTTGGAAACTGCTCAAAAACCTGATGTTTACCTTGACTGTTTTTCTCCAATTGACCTTCCTGAGCTAAATTCTCTGATATCTTCGTCTAAACCATCAACCTGTCTTTTAGACCCGATTCCAACCAAGCTGCTTAAGGAAGTCTTTCCCTCAATTAGCACTTCTTTACTAGATGTGATCAATATGTCTTTATCGACGGGCTATGTACCCCAGCCTTTTAAACTAGCTGTAATTAAGCCACTTCTTAAAAAGCCTACCCATGATTCAGGCACCTTAGCTAACTATAGACCTATATCTAACCTTCCTTTTATCTCAAAGATCCTTGAGAAAGCAGTCGCTAATCAATTATGTGACTTTCTTCATAACAACAGTTTATTTGAGGACTTTCAGTCAGGATTTAGAGTCCACCATAGCACTGAGACAGCACTGAGAGTTTCAAATGATCTACTTCCTGCTTCAGACAGAGGACTTCTCTCTGTACTCGTCCTGTTAGATCTTAGTGCCGCTTTCGACACGATAGACCATCACATCCTGTTACAGAGACTAGAACATTTAATTGGCATTACAGGATCTGCATTAAGTTGGTTTAAATCTTATTGATCAGATCGATCTCAGTTTGTTAATGTTCATGATGTGTCCTCTATGCACACCAAAGTTAGTCATGGAGTTCCACAAGGTTCTGTGCTCGGACCGATTCTTTTTACCTTATATATGCTTCCTCTGGGTAACATCATGAGGAAACACTCCATTAATGTTCATTGTTACGCAGATGATACTCAATTATACTTTTCAATGAAGCCAGATGAAACCAATCTTATACAACATATGTTGTTGTTACTCTCTTTGCCTGTCTCTATCCTGCATCCCCTTTATCCCATGTTCGGCCCATACAGTCTCTTCAGATGGCTGTTCAGCATGAGTCTGGTTCTGCTCGAGGTTTCTGCCTGTTAAAGGAAGTTTTTCTGCCAATGTGCCAAATGTTGCTAAGTGCTACTCATGGTGATTCATGTTGGGCCTCTCTTTAAATAACATAACAAAGAGTCGGTCTAGACCTGCCCTGTCTGTAAAGTGTCTCGAGATAACTCTGGTTATGATTTGGCAGTACACAAATACAATTTGATTGATTGATTGATTGATTGATTGATGACACTCATGCTCAGGATCATGTGAGCCTAACGACCCATCAACACCAGAGGGTACTAACAACTCTCAGTGATACTGGGTCAACAGCTCAGGCTAACGACTCACCCTTGATTACACCTCTATTAGCATACTAATGACATACTGTGGCTTATATTTCCAGCTCTGTCCACCAGTCAGTTTAGAACTGAAGAAGCTTTTCAGATGAGAGGTGAAACGTCTTCAAGAACTTCAACCAAGTCCAGTTGCCTTCTGGATTAAGCTTAGAATTACCCTGACCTGGATGACTGAGAACCTTCACAGACATCAGTTTAAACATATCGGCAAGGCATGATGAGATCTGTGCCGAGGCTATAGTGTCATCTGGTAGGAATGACAGAAGGGCTGGGTATTGTCTGCACAGCAATGGTATGAAAAACCATGGGAGCAAATGACTGCACCAATTAAGGTGGTATATATTCAAAAGAGCAAGGGACCGAGCACTGACCCTTGAGGCACCCCTGTGGATAAGCTGTGGGGTTTGGACACGTCTCTCTTCCAAGATGCTCTAACAGATCTCCCTGAGAGGTAGGACATGAACTAGTGGAGGGCAGAACCTGAAATACCAAGCTCAGAGAGAGTGGAGAGGCGGATTTAGTGGTTCACAGTGTCAAAGGCAGTTGACAGATCTAGCAGCAACAGAGCTGAGGACTGTCCAGCAGCTTTAGCCAGACGCAGTGATTCTGTTCCCAACAGTAGTGCCGTTTCAGTAGAGTGGCCACGCTTAAAGCCAGACTGATTTGGGTCCAACAGATTGTTTTTGGACAGAAAGTCAGAGATTCGATTTAAGACTGTGCGCTCAAGTATTTTTGACAGGAAGGGTAGAAGTGAAACTGTAGCTGAATGCAGTGGGGAACACACCCATTGACAGTGAAGAGTTGATAATGTGCGTGACTGCAGGATTAATTGTAGGGGAAATGGTCTGTAGGAGGTTTGATGGTATTGGGTCCAGTGGACAGGTTGTAGGCCCAGAGTCTTGCAGAAGCTTAGAGACTGACCTCAGTCAGGGGGGACAATGAGGTGAGTGAGGCGCTATTAGCTTGTGGTGGCTGCATGCTGAGTTGGTCAGGCACAGAGAACTGATTTCTGATGGTAGAAACCTTATTAGTAAAGAATGTAGCGAACATGTCTGGAGTGAGCAGAGTGGAGGCTGGGGGAGGCGGTGGATAGAGAAGTGAGTTAAAAACAGAAAACATTTCCTGTGCATCAGTGGCACCACAGATCTTGTTTTGATAATAAGTAGGTCAGGGCCACAGTAAAGGTCAGGGTCACAGTAAAGGTCAGGGTCACAGCAAAGGTCAGAGCAACAGCAAAGGTCAGGGCAACAGCAAAGTTCAGAGTGAAAGCAAAGGTCAGGGTTACAGCAAAGTTCAGGGCACAGCAAAGGTCAGATATAAAGCAAAGTTCAGGGCCACAGCAAAGGTCAGGGCCACAGCAAAGTTCAGGGCCACAGCAAAGGTCAGAGTTAAAGCAAAGGTCAGGGTCACAGCAAAGGTCAGGGCCACAGCAAAGTTCAGGGCCACAGCAAAGTTTAGGGCCACAGCAAAGGTCAGAGTTAAAGCAAAGGTCAGGGCCACAGCAAAGGTCAGAGTTAAAGCAAAGGTCAGGGCCACAGCAAAGGTCAGAGTTAAAGCAAAGGTCAGGGTCACTGGGAATTCAGCAGAAAATGAAGACAAATCGGGCAGAAGACAGAGCTGCTCTGTACCTTCAGTCTCCAGTTATCCTCAACATCTGTTTTAATACGACAGAGCCATCCATCAGTGAACCAGGCTGGGTCTCTGTATACACACACACACAGGAACAAACAATCACTTGAATGAAAAATGTTTCGTTTCAGCGTCTGAAAACATGTTTGTAGATGATGTACACACCAGAGACGCTTTAGTGTTTAAGCACAAAACAAAACAGCAACTTCAGACTTTAGTTTGTGTTTCTTTGACTTAACTTACAACCACTTTACTGCTGTAACTTAATAAAGGAAGTGTGTGTGTGTGTACTCACATTTGATGCAGTGCCTGTGATATTCCAGCTCCGGTGGTCAGTTCCTCCACTGTCCTACAGGGGGCAGCAGTGTTGAAGGTCTGCAGCTGAGAGACAGAAAGCATATATAAAGAAGGATAACGCGTCTCCATCTGCTCTCGTTGTACAAAATTGAAACTAAAATAGCCCTGTGATAGGTGCTGCATAGCTACTTCCGCTAACAGGGGTAGTGATACTTTTAGAGCGTCCCGTATGGGCGCTTACTCTTAAACCATGTTTATCCACCAGGCTTCACCACAAATGTATAAGATTTTACATACAAGTAAAGCTGATGCACTGACAACGGGCTAGAGACAATATCATTGGTCAACCCTGTACCTGGTTTCCTATTGGCTGGTGCTTAAAAGCGCGAGCAAAAAAAATTTGCGAGCAGAGAACAAGTCCGAGAGCAGATGTTTCAGAAGTGCACAGCAGTGGCCTGAGTCAGAGGAGAATGGCTGAATGGTTGAGCGCAGAAAATTTGTGCAAGCACAGTATATGTGCGAACATACATTCTGAGCAGAAGAAGAGCAGATCTGAGCACAAAGAGGGGCTATTTGAGTGCAAAAGCAGGTTTTTGAGGGGAAGTATCACAAAATCTGAATGCAAAATCAATAAGTCATGCTCTCATAATTAAAAACACGCTCTTGAATAAAGATAGGGAAATAATTCCATAGAGGTGATGCTGTTGGTGTACAGGGAGAAGAGAAAGATCGCAGTCTGAGAGGAGCCGGTGCTGATGGTCCTGGAGTCAGAGACGTTCTTTCCCCAGCTTTACGTGCTGCCTGCTTTCAGACAGGAAGTCTGTGATCCACCTGCAGGTGGCGTCAGGCACGTTAAACTGGGAGAGCTTGTCCTTGCGCAGAGCCGGGATGATCGCGTTGAAGGCAGAGCTGAAATCCACAAACAGGATCCTGGCATCTCACCGGAACTACTTATTCTACATTCTGAACTGGTCAGAATTCCGACCATGGGACTCGGTGAATAAGCTTTGCATCCATCACACAACTAGCAAGTATTTAATTAATCTTGGTGTCCAAAAATCTGAACTATCCCTTAAAGTCCTAAACTACAGTCTTTGACATGCAGCTCTAACATCGAGTTACCTGTTTGGGGAAACTTGAAAAATGATTTTAAACTTATTTTGTTCCTACTTGGACTTCAGAATCAGCTTTATTGGCCAAGTATGAAAAAACATGAATGAATTTGACTCTGGTTTACATTGCTCTCATTGTAATGACACATTAAAACAAAACAGAAGTACAAGCTCAACACAGGAAACAAACAGTATTTAATCGTATTCGGTGAGAAAGCCTTCTGTGCTAGTTAATGTGACCTCTAACTTACACTGTTTCCCAACAAGGTAACTGTTGAAGCTTAACTTTAGATACAGCAGCAGGAAGTCAGATAATCTGACACCAGATCAGATTAACAGACCAGCCTGTTTAAAGTGTTAATAGAGGAACAGGGGCAGCAGCGCTAGTTACTCTTCGTGTCTAAATGAAGACATTAAACTCCTGCAGGTTTTTAGCTAACAACATTTAATCAGTTACATAATCTTCACAAAGCATCCAGAGAGACACAGTCCACAAATATATGCAGGTTAACAGGATTACCACTTTAATCCAGAGAATTGTAGTCTGTGAAGGTGTTAGCTTTATGTTTATTAGCCCGCAGAGCTAAGTGGTTAGGATACTGTGTTAGCTTTATGTTTATTAGCCCGCAGAGCTAAGTGGTTAGGACACTGTGTTAGCTTTATGTTTATTAGCCCGCAGAGCTAAGTGGTTAGGACACTGTGTTAGCTTTATGTTTATTAGCCCGCAGAGCTAAGTGGTTAGGACACTGTGTTAGCTTTATATTTATTAGCCCGCAGAGCTAAGTGGTTGGGCTACTGTGTTAGCTTGATGTTTATTAGCCAACCGTGCTAATTGTTGTTAGCTTTAAAATATTAACCCGCAGAGCTAGCTTACATGTCGGACCAGAAATGAACACTTGTAGCTAAAAACGAACAACAGCTTCTGTTTCTCTGATTTAACTGACGACCTTCTATTCGTGTTCGCCTGATTTAACTTCAGCTGGCACACAGTGTCAAACCAGACATACACACCTCCACCACTTACGAACAGGTAAACAACTCCATTGTTTCCGTTAATATCAGCGACATATTAGCATTAAACTCACCCATATGATGAGACTGTCTGTCAGGGCGGTTTTATTCTCGCCCATTTGATCCATAATAGCTTAAAGCTAAAGTATTTCCACTTGTCAGTCGAGCTCTTGCGTTCCGTTCATCCGCATCTGACCTCACCTGCGGTGAGCTCTACCGCTGGACACGTACCGTGTAGAGCCGCGACGCTCCCTGCGCCATATAAACACCGTAAGATGTACGTGAATGTTGCAGCTGCTCGGCTTGTTGACGTACCCTTGAAGACTCTAGTTGTTTGTGTGTGTGTGTGTGTGTGTGTGTGTGTGTATGTGTGTGTGTGTGTGTTTCCCTCAATGGGGATCAATAAAGTTTATCTTTATCAGAAAATATATAAACTTTTTATCAGACACTATAGTCCACCTGGCAGACGTTCCTCTGAAGGTAAATCATTTCTCATGAACACAATAAACCTCTTTATTTCTTTTTATACGTCTGATTGTTGATCACAAACACTGACTGACATATCTCAGGTGTGCCAGCTGATCTCTGAGAAACAATATTTGGAACAAAGCTGTCAGAAGAGAAGGATCGTGCAGGTGTTGAATATTTCACTTCCACAGTTTTGAATTTATCACAAACATGTCTTACATCCGTTATCGAGCGCTGACGGTCACACACTCCAAACATCAGTGTTAGAGTGACCTGAGACTGGACTTTACCCACCTGGCCCTCAGGAGTTTCCTGTTTCACTGTCAGTAAGTGAAAACCTGCTTTATCTCCTGACCTCACAGACCCTGACCCCTCGCTCAGTGATGGCACCTATTTTTAGAAGACCAGAATGTCCAAGAAGCTGCGATCTGAGGTCAGCTGATAGAGATATTAACAGAGCTATTTACAGCAGCTGTTCATTAATCAGTCCATCCATCCATCACTCACTCAATCTATCAGATAAATCTATCTATCAACCTTAATGACTTAACTGCAGAGATTGTGGATACGGAACATCCCTCCTGTTTCTGGGTTGGTAATGTAATAATAATGTAATAATTTATTCAAGTTAAAATGTATTAGTGTATTACAGTTATGATTAAATAATGTAATAATTTATTATAGTTATAATGAAATAATAATGTAGTAATGTAGCACATTGATCATGTCAGAGACAGAGTCGTGTGAAGCTGGCCTGCTGGCAGAGTAAACTCAAGTAAATGATTGACAGGTCAAATCTAACCTACTTAAACACAGTGTGGGAGGATCAGCTTTGATCTGATGGAAAGTCATGTGACCAAATAGTTTCCTTTGACCAGATTGGGGGGGGGCATTTAATTATTTTAAACTAACACTATATCCCAGTCTGTTGCACTAACAGGTATTTGTACTTCTGGCTTCATAAGAGGTTGTATTGATCTGACTACATCTCTGCTAACAGGAAGACAGCAGCTGATATTAGAAGAGCAGGTTGATCATTAACAGGCAGCTCCGCTTTACGCGTTATAGTGATGCTGTCAGGCTTCACTCCACTTCCTCCTGTAACACAGAGACGACCTGTTCTACGCTAACCATGCTCCAACACAGCACCCTGTCCAGGTGAGTGTTAGGTTAGTCCAGGTGACTCTTCATTTAGTCCAGGTGAGTCCATTATAGTTATAATGTGAGTCTCATGCTAGTCCAGATGGTTATGAACTTTCTCTGTTAACTCAGGCTTTCTGCTTCAGGCTGTGAGCGCATTCACAGAAAAACGGGCATTTTACTCGTCATCTGACACTTTACATAAAGGAGCAATCATCAGCTTCAGTCGGACTGTTTAAATGAGAGGGGACGATGAAAATATAAAAGTTAATACAGAAAAAACAACTCTGCTGCTGCAAAAAGAAAAGAGAGGAATGCTACAGAAATGATTGCGTTAATACGTAAATTAATATTTTTATTTTAGCACACAAACGCTCTCAGTGCATCCCGTTTATTTCTAATTTAACAACTACACACGGTACAACTCTCACACTGTAACAGTGATGCACATGATTTCAGTTGTAGTCAGGAACTACAGTTAGGTCGGATACTTTTGCTTCATGAAAAATAAATGGAAATAACTTCGAAATAGAATTTACATTAATGTATTGATTTGACTTAATCTGTGATAAATACCTACAGACTCATCGGTTTTATCATCTGCGTTTAAGTTGCAAAACCAACTGTGCAAAATGGACATGGCGAGGCTGTGGCTCAGTGTTAGAATGGGTCATTTCTCAGATGGAAGGTTGGTGGTTCCCTCAGTCTACATGTCAAAGTGCGATGCATACAGTATGTGCTACTGTAACTGTACGGTTTTGTTCTGTTCACATGCGTAACGTTACGTTCCAGAAAGTTTCAGTATACATTTAATAATGGTCCCGACCAGGTGAGCTTTGCAGAGTAAGTTACCATGGTGATCTAGCCAGGTTAAGAGAGCCAGCTTCATGATACTGAGTTTAGGCTCAACTAATCTCTATTTAGGCAGGGACGTGGATTTCAAGGATGGCAAGTGTTCTGGTTTCCGTTTGTACAGTAGTACACTTGTAGTCCGAGTAATCTAGAGCAATCACGTTATAGCGGCTATATGACGATGATTTAGCTTCTTATTAATCTCTATAAACAGACATCTTCATGCTAGTCGCCAACAATACATTCTAGATACAAAATTCAATTTGAGATAAATTCCCTGACGCGGTGTCACAAAAGCAGATTTCCTGAGTTCAGCCGAAGGAATCCGAGATTGAGACCCAATTTACCCTCTAATCCTGCATCGTAGGTCACCCCTCAGGTTAATCTTGTGTTAGTCCAGGTGTTTGTGTTGAAAGGCATTGATGTTGTTGTGTTAATGTGTTGTGTTAATCATTGTTGTCATGTTGTCACGTTGCAGAATGGACTGCCTTCCCTCTTATGGTCCAACTGGTCACCTGAGGTCATCCAGATCAGTGCTGTGCACACCTGAGCAGTCAGCATCTTTTTCGAGCTGGCACCAGGTGAGTTTTCCTCACAGGTATGAAGTGTGACAACAGGAAGAGCACACAGGCAGTAAACGTGATTATCACAGCAGGACACACCTATGTGATAATTATTATTGCTTTAATGTGGGTCACCGTTTTAACAGGTGATAATAATCTCACTGTTTACCTGAAAAATCTCACACGTGGAGCTGAAACGTTTGATTGTATTATTAATCACGAAAGCCTTTAATCTTTTATGAATTCATACAGTATCCTCATTCTCTTGTTTTCTCAGCTGCTTCTGGCCTCACGTTTTCTTCTTCCTGTTCTTCACCCCTCAGGGTGGTAACTTGTGACTTTTCTTCTCACCTGTTCAGGACTCGACTCAGTCGTGTCCAGTCTGCCTGCAGACGGCCAGCTTCCCCGTCCAGACCAACTGTGGTCACCTGTTTTGTGGTACGAGATTCAACACACATTATATATATATATACACACACACACACACACACACACACACACACACACACACACACACACACACACACACACACACACACACACACACTAGGGCTGTCACAGCTAACGCAATAATAACGCATTAACGCACATTCCCTTTAACAGCAATATTTATTTTGACACACGACCCTCCGCCGGCCCCGTAGTTTGTGAAATCAGGAAGCGATGCAGTGGTAATGTTGTGGATAGCATGCAGAAACAAACCTTCATGAGCAGAAATGGATAAAGGAAAGCCTCTTTTAAATGTCAAATTCAGCCACTTAGTAAAAATTCAGTACGTTGAGTCTTAAATATCACTTGCTGCACAGCTGAGGCAGAGAGTGAAAAGTGACTTTAAGAGATTAAACGTTGACGAAAATTATTTTTATTCTATTTTTATCTCCTACTGCAGACTCAATGACTAATTACTTATACATATATGTGTGTGTGTGTGTGTATATATATATATATATATATATATATATATATATGTGTACATATAATACTTTATGTATACACACACAGAAACGTATCCCAGACAGACATGTCTTTGTAATTGGTGTTCTGTGTTGTGCTTCAGCTCCCTGTCTGATGGCGTACTGGA
Source organism: Semicossyphus pulcher (assembly GCF_022749685.1). Lineage (NCBI taxonomy): Eukaryota > Metazoa > Chordata > Actinopteri > Labriformes > Labridae > Semicossyphus > Semicossyphus pulcher. Next base: position 52,406 of record NW_027211715.1, read on the forward strand.
GACACGGCTCCTGGTTGGACGCCATCAGCTGCCCTCTCTGCAGACAGAAGGTAACATTGACGGACACACTGAGGTCACAGTGAACAGTGTGAAGGTTATTAAAGTTCATATAGTGTTTCTGAGTGTATTCTGATTGGACAGGTCAGCGTGTTGTGTCATCTATTCAACGAGAGTCGATCAGACTGTCAGTCAAAGGAAGTCCTCGTGGAAATCACCGACTACAACAAGCGTTACTCTGGAGCCCCAAGGAGGGTCAGTGACCTTCGACCTTTTATTATCCTGAATATAAAGTTTTTTTTATAAAATAGGATCTGTGACCTTTGACCCTTCCCCTCCAGGTAACAGACTACCTGTGCGACGCCCCCCTCCTCCTGCAAGTACTGCTCCGGGGTCTGGGGACTATGGGAGGACTGGTGTGGCTGTTTTTGTTCAGGGTGGCCCTGTGCTGCGTGGGCACAGTGGTGTCCATCTCCTACCCTCCTCTGGACCCTCTCCCATCGTCGGGACACCCCCTCGAGACAAACCCCTCCCTCTGTGGACTGCTGGGGGTCCTGGACGACCTGGTGGTGGTCATCCTGCTCTTGATCTGTGTTATCAACATCAACCAGCAGATGGCACCAGACACAGGAGGACAGTCTGCTAATGCTACCAGCCCAGGAGGAGGGTTGGAGGGGGGCACTGTAGACTGAGGGAGGCTGGGGACTGGGGGGACCGATTCTAAACCCAGTGAAAAACTTGTGATTTAATCTTTATTCATGATGATTGATATGTTTCTTACACACCGTGTTTAACTCCAATGTCTGTACTGTAAAAATATTCTGTAAATATTTTCTATTATTAGAATTTTATGTTTTTAAGTATTAAAGAATATTTATTATGTTTGTGTTATTATATATATATTATTATACATTATTTTGACACAAGAGTTTGTAATGAATGAAATATTTTATTATTGTGAAACGAAAACGTATTGAATAAAGACTCCGAAAGTACTACAGTAACACTACAGTGATACTATACTACAATAATAGTACAAACTTACGTACAGTATTACAATACTAATGAGTAAAAGTACCACAGTAACAGTTTGAATGTATCTCATGAGTAACACACACAGACACACACACACACACTCTCACTGTGTGTTTTGGCACCAGGCCGCGGCGTTCTCGAACATGCGTAACCACGGTGAAGGTGTGAGAGACGCTTGGAGGCCCCTGGGAGCCCAGGGCCACTGCCAGCTCAGCGTGCAGCGCTCCGGGTGCGGCATCATGGCCAGGTGTCTCCCGTCTCCGGAGCAGAGCCCGGCCACGCCCCCCGGGGAGCCGTTAGGGTTCAGAGGATACTCCTCAGTGGGAAGACCCCGGTCGTCAAGGTAACGGAGGGGGGCCAGCCCACCTGAGAGGATCCGGTCCTGAACATGCGGGGTCCGGAACTGCATCACACCTGTGAGGAAAGAATACCTATTGACCTGCTGCCCTGAAGAGTTCACACCTGTTTTACATCACCCGTCTCTGCTAGGTCTAGGTATGATTCTTATTTTCAGCCTATTAATCATACACCAGTCTGTATCTGTTGTTGTTGCTCTTTCTCTCTCTCTTGAGATGTGTGTTCTCTAGGGCGGAAACAAATTGATAAATAAAATAGTTGTCAACAAATTTCATCATCGACTAGTTGGGTCTTTGATATGATACACGGCACGCGCTGTGAAAACGTCACCTGGGGAAGCCAGCCAATGCAGCGGCTTGTGTAGCTCACATGATGAATTACAGGAAGTTAAAACATCTTCAGTGTCCTCTGGGACAAACATGAATTATTCTCAGTGAGGACTCTGTTTGTTGTGCAGTGCTGATGATGTGTCCACCTCCGGTAGATTAGTGTCCGTTCACAAGGACAAATGCACGGTTACGGTTTCTAACGTTCATTTAAAAACAAACGGACTGAAACTCCGCCTGTTTCCTCTCCTCTCCGCTTTGTGATGGGCCCACAGCCGGGCCGCTGGTGAAGCTGCGGAGGACAGAATACAGTGGTAGTAAAGCTGTTAATGAGCTAATGCCACTGGTAAAGCTAGTTTAACGCTCACTCTTGATAAAGCTAACGCCCAGATTTATTAAACATCATAACATGGAGAGAAAACTGACGGAGAGTATTTCTGTCCGTCACGTTGTTTTTCCGGCAGAACGGACACTAAGCTATCGCTAATTAGCTGAAATTCAGTCGGACAGACTCTGGAGCATAACACAACGTTATGGAGTTTTTGAATATTTCGTTCCGTTAGTCAGAGACAGACTGAAGTGAATCTTTTATTTATTCACAACAGAAACTTGAGCAGTGTCTGATTAAATATATTTTGGTTAGTTACATTTCCCTGTTATACTCAGCTCACGGCTGCATCCCCAACGTCGTTTTTATTGTCGTGGCCTCGTCTGAACTTTCCTTTTTCATGTAACATCATTAAGTAAATCAACAAGAAACTCATTGAGTTACATAATTGATATATTAACATTGCATTGTACAAGAAAAACAAGATATTTTTTTGTGTTTTGAATATATGCTAAAACTAATACAACTAAAGTTGAGCTTTGTTCCTTTTTATCCGATTAATAATGAAATAATTGTAGAAATAATCGACAGATTAGTCGATTATTAAAATAGTTATTAGTTGCAGCCCTATTGTTCTCCATGAGTCTGGTTGTGCTCAAGGTTTCTGCCTGTTACAGGAAGTGTTTCTGGCTCATGTTGTTCTCTGTGAAGAACGCTCTGTTTGTTAAGGTTCCTCAAATAACTGCTTTGTGATAAACATAAAAAATGTATTGTTTCAGTCCCCTGTCTCAGGTGGGATTTAGGAGGACATACCCTCTCCGTGAGCGACCCACACTCCCAGTGCTGAGCCCTCCATGCCTCTGAGCCAGATGGATGGGGACTCCTGGATCCCGACGCTGACGAACCGGGACTCGAACCTTCCAGACTTATTTTGGGTCAGAACCACGTCGGCACCTGAGGAAGAATCAGAAAATGTTTTAAAGCCGTCAGCCATGTTGGTTTTAATCACAGCAGCCATGTTTGTCTCCATCACTCTGACCTGCTCCTGCCTTCTCCTCGCCCACCCAGCCCAGCAGAGCGAGCAGCTGGCAGCCGTTACAAACTCCCAGACTCAGCGTGTCCACACGGCGACGGAAACCTTCAAACTCTGCCTTGGCTTTGGGGTTGAAAGTCACAGAAGCTGCCCAACCTGTGAAGAAGATGAAGAGTGTGTCACATGAACAAAATTGTGTGTGTGTGCGTGTGTGTGTGTGTGTGTGTGTGTGTGCGTTTACCTTTAGCTGATCCCAGCACGTCTGCGTAGCTGAATCCTCCAACAAACACAACGGCTTTGAAAGAGTCCAAAGTCACAGAACCAGAACACAGATCCTGCATGGTAACGTCCCACACCTGCGCGAGGGCACGCACACGTGCACGTGCACGCACACACACACACACACACACACACACACGCACACGCGCGCACGCACGCACGCACGCGCACACACACACACACACGCACACACACACACACACACTCTAAGTCCTGCACACAGTTCAGTAAATATAAATGCATAATATTAACAATAAAAATTACCTGGAAGCCGGCCATGTGCAGAGACACGCACATCTCTCTGTCTCCGTTACTTCCTTCCTCTCTGATCACGGCAACTCGAGGACGAACTGATGCAACGAATAATATATTTTTAACATTAAGAAACAGCCCTGTTAGAAACTTAATCTGTGATAATGGATCCACTCCTGTTTGTTCGTACCCAGCTGGCTGACGCTGGGCATTTCAGAGGGGTCAAAGGTCAGTTTGAAGAAGGGCTGTGTCCTCTTTGCAAGCCCCGCCTCTTCCTGTCTTACACACGCCTCATTGGCTTGGAGGCGCTCAAGCTGGAAACTGGTTTCCTCCCACAATGCCCTAAGCTCAGGCAGAGACGCTCGCAGTACTTCCTGTCCGTCCACACGAATTTTAACCTGAAACATGACAGAAAACGGTCAGAGCCACTGCCAACACACCTGAAAGCACCTGAGACACACCTTCTGGTCCATGTCTCACCTCAGCGTGTGGTCCAAAGCCGGCAGTTCTGCCGACACGACGACACTGAAGACCGACGTCACCAAAACGCTGACAGACGGACTGAACGTGAAGACAAGAAACCTCGAGAACCAAACCTAGCTCCTCGCTGAACAACAGCTCCATCACTGCACACACACACACACACACACACACACAGTTAGGATCTTTTTGTGTGTTTCCTGTATAGGTGAGAATTACAAAGAAGCCTGTCACCTTCAGCTCCATCTGATGACAGCTCCACGTCAATCCCTCGGTTTCCTGCAAACGCCATCTCCAGCAGACAGGAAATAAGCCCTCCGTCGCTGATGTCATGTCCTGCGCTCAGAAGACGATCTGAGAGAAGAGAAAAACCTCCTGTTGTCACTTGCGAGATAATGCACTGTGAGCGAAATGGTTCCTTTGCTATAACAACCCGCTCACTGTACATTAACCTGCCGATTACACTCTGATTACACTGCACACTTAATCCAGCAGGGGGCAGTGTGCACACAGATGAGGCCTTTAATGAATTTCAGTATCAATCTGAAGTTAGAGACTGACCCTGAATCAGCGTCTGGGTGGTGTTGAAACAGGAAGTCAGCAGTTCTGGCTGATCCAGGTCAGGACAGACGTCCCCCAACTGACTGAAGCACTGAGCCAGAGCTGAACCCCCCAACCGGACCCGACCGGGACTGAGAGGGACCCACAGCAACAAGCCTGCAGAGACAAGCGAGAACAAGACAGACAGGTCGTGAGTCATCAGAGCTAAGTTAGAGAGATGAGACACAAGACACGAGACACACAGAGACGAGACACGAGAGTTAAAATAAGAGATAAGAGACGAGAGATGAGAGATGAGACGAGACACAGGACATGACATGCGACACTAAACATCAGACGAGAAGACACAAGACCAGAGATGAGACATGAGACCTAAGAGACAAGAAACAAGGTGAGACATAAGATATTTAAGATGAAACATGAGCAACAAGACTTTAGAGGACAAACAACATTAAAAAAATTTGATAACACAAGACATGAGAGACAAGACATGAGAGATAACACAGGAGAAGACACGAGAGATGACAGAGGAGACACGAGAGATGACAGACGAGACACGAGAGATGAAAGAGGAGACACGAGAGATGACAGAGGAGACACGAGAGATGACAGACAAGACACGAGAGATGAAAGAGGAGACACGAGAGATGACAGACGAGACACGAGAGATGACAGACGAGACACGAGAGACGACAGACGAGACACGAGAGACGACAGAGGAGACACGAGAGACGACAGACGAGACACGAGAGATGACAGACGAGACACGAGAGATGACAGACGAGACACGAGAGATGACAGACAAGACACGAGAGACGACAGACGAGACACGAGAGATGACAGACGAGACACGAGAGATGAAAGAGGAGACACGAGAGATGACAGACAAGACACGAGAGATGACAGACGAGACACGAGAGATGAAAGAGGAGACACGAGAGATGACAGACAAGACACGAGAGATGACAGACGAGACACGAGAGACGACAGAGGAGACACGAGAGACGACAGACAAGACACGAGAGACGACAGACGAGACACGAGAGATGACAGACGAGACACGAGAGATGAAAGAGGAGACACGAGAGATGACAGACGAGACACGAGAGATGAAAGAGGAGACACGAGAGACGACAGAGGAGACACGAGAGATGAAAGAGGAGACACGAGAGATGACAGACGAGACACGAGAGATGACAGAGGAGAGATGACAGAGGAGACACGAGAGATGACAGAGGAGACAGGAGAGATGACAGAGGAGACACAAGAGATGACAGACGAGACACGAGAGGAGACACAAGAGATGAAGGAGGAGACACGAGAGGAGACACAAGAGATGAAGGAGGAGACACGAGAGATGACAGAGGAGACACGAGAGATGACAGAGGAGACATGAGAGATGACAGAGGAGACACAAGAGATGACAGAGGAGAGATGACAGAGGAGACACGAGAGACAAGATATGAGGGTTTCTATGTGTGTGTGTGTGCGTGTGTGTGCGTGTGTGTGCATGTGTGTGTGAGAGACACCTTCTCCATCTGGGTCCTCAAGGTCGGGGGTCACAGTGGCTGTTATGTCAGGACAAACAGCGTACGCAGAAATAACCAGAGCACCTAAAAAGGAAAAGGCAGGAGGACAGGTTTACCTTAGAGACAGACAGACATACAGGACAGATTATACAGAGAGACAGACTGACAGGTTCTGTACCTGGAGCTTTGACTGTTTCTCTGCCGACTCGTGCTGCCATACTCAGAGAGTCTTTGCCGCCGTCGATGGCGATGCCAAGCTGACCCATGACCTCACACATGGCTCTGCAGGCGTCCCACAGACACGCCCCCTCACCTGGCAGCTTAGCCGCCCACATCCAGTTCCCACTGCACTTCACGTCCTAGAAGATAGAACAACATAGTCCTCAATCCTGGACCATGATTTATCCTTAGACCTGAATTTATCTTAGACCTGGATTTATCCTTAAACTTGAATTTATCTTAGACCGGGATTTATCCTTAAACTTTAATTTATCTTAGACCTGAATTTATTATTATTTATTATTTAATTGGTTGATAAATGTTGCTCTATGATTAAAAAATGACCGTCATGTGTCATGTATCTGGATTTAAAATTTTCCTCGCTCTCTCTGTCGCTCATTTACCTTCAGAGCTGTGATTTTGGCAAAGACCAGATTTGTCAGAGCCTCGCCCACCGCCATGCGAGCACCTGCTGCGGGACACAGCAGGCCTTTAATTGGCTGCTCCCCGATGGCGGTCGCTGCTCCTTCCAGGCTGAACGGTGACAGAGCAACCACAGCCACGTCAGCCAACGGGGTGTGAAGAGGGCCAACACATTGTTGTTGGGCAACCAGCCCCGTCACAGACCGGTCCACCTGGAAGAGGGAGGGGATGAAGACTGGGAGTGTGACACCAAGTCTCCACAGATGTAGTGTAGAGAACAGGAGCCCTTTTTACACTGTGGTTCTGCCTCAGCGCCGTAACGAAGCTCTGCCTTAATGCAGCCAATGCCATTTTACATTGGACCAAACAACGCTGGCATAAAGCCGCCCCAGTGTGATTTTACACAGCGACCCGGCGTTGCAGAAGCAAAGCGTGTGCGAGGGGTAAACAAGCAGCGCATGCTTTAAACACACACACAGTGCTGTGCCGCCCTGCCGGCTCTGCTGTTTACACAGACGCCGTTTCTCCTCTGTTACTACCTCCGATGCCGCCTCAGAGGTGTAACCACTTTGCCCCACCATTCAGCCTCCTTGCGTTCTACATAGAAGACAGAACGTAACAGAGGCGTAATCATCCCGGCATGAACTGGCAGTGTAAAAAGGGCTAGGGACTAAAGGAACTGGAGGAACTACAGGGACAAAAGGGTCATAACACCCACCTTGTTGGTCAAGTAACGTTTGGACGCCACAGCCGGTAGACGTAGAACTCTTTCCAGAGCATCTCTGACTGTCAGACCAGCAGGAAATATTAGTGGCTTATGGGTCGGGGTCAAACGCTGCACCTTAAACCGCTTCTGTGGCATCTTCCCCAAAACCCACTCCAGCTGCAGGTCCACAGGACAGCGGGCCTTGTTCTCTCCATTACCACTGCCGCTCTCATCATCCACCAGCACCATCTGTTGGACAAACCAGACTAAAATAAACTCAACAAAGTCTAGTCGTGACACTCATGTCGTGATGTTAACCTGATCATCATCTGTACTGCAGCGACTGTTTATCATTATCTGTACTGCAGTGACTGTTTATCATCATCTGTACTGCAGTGACTGTCTATCATTATCTCAACTATAGTGAATGTTTATTATTATTTGTACTGCAGTTAATGTCTATCATTATCTCAACTGCAGTTACTGTCTATCATTATCTCTACTGCAGTGACAGTTTATCATTATCTGTACTGCAGTGGCAGTTTATCATTATCTCTACTGCAGTTGCTGTCTATCATTATCTCAACTGCAGTGACTGTTTATCATTATCTGTACTGCAGTGACTGTTTATTATTATCTCAACTGCAGTGACTGTCTATCATTATCTGTACTGCAGTGACTGTTTATCATTATCTCTACTGCAGTGACAGTTTATCATTATATCTACTGCAGTGACTGTTTATTATTATCTCAACAATAGTGAATGGTTATCGTTATCTGTACTGCAGTGACTGTTTATCGTTATCTCAACTATAGTGACTGTTTATCATTATCTCAACTATAGTGACTGTTTATCATTATCTCAACTATAGTGAATGGTTATCGTTATCTGTACTGCAGTGACTGTTTATCATTATCTCAACTGCAGTGACAGTTTATCATTATCTGTACTGCAGTGACAGTTTATCGTTATCTGTACTGCAGTGACAGTTTATCATTATCTCTACTGCAGTGACTGTTTATCATTATCTCTACTGCAGTGACTGTTTATTATTATCTCAACTATAGTGACTGTTTATCATTATCTCAACTGCAGTGACTGTCTATCATTATCTGTACTGCAGTGACTGTTTATCATTATCTCTACTGCAGTGACTGTTTATCGTTATCTCAACTATAGTGACTGTCTATCATTATCTCTACTGCAGTGACTGTCTATCATTATCTGTACTGCAGTGACAGTTTATCATTATCTCTACTGCAGTGACTGTTTATCTCAACTATAGTGACTGTTTATCATTATCTCAACTGCAGTGACAGTTTATCATTATCTCTACTGCAGTGACTGTTTATTATTATCTCTACTGCAGTGACTGTCTATCATTATCTGTACTGCAGTGACTGTTTATCATTATCTGTACTGCAGTGACTGTTTATCATTATCTCTACTGCAGTTAATGTCTATCATTATCTCTACTGCAGTTAATGTCTATCATTATCTCTACTGCAGTGACTGTTTATTATCTCAACTATAGTGACTGTTTATCATTATCTCAACTGCAGTGACAGTTTATCATTATCTCTACTGCAGTGACTGTTTATCATTATCTCTACTGCAGTGACTGTCTATCATTATCTGTACTGCAGTGACTGTCTATCATTATCTGTACTGCAGTGACTGTTTATCATTATCTCTACTGCAGTGACTGTTTATTATCTCAACTATAGTGACTGTTTATCATTATCTCTACTGCAGTGACTGTTTATTATTATCTCAACTATAGTGACTGTTTATCATTATCTCTACTGCAGTGACTGTTTATTGTTATCTCAACTATAGTGACTGTTTATCATTATCTCAACTGCAGTGACTGTCTATCATTATCTGTACTGCAGTGACTGTTTATCATTATCTATACTGCAGTGACTGTTTAACGTTGTCTGTACTGCAGTGACAGTTTATCATTATCTCTACTGCAGTGACTGTTTATCATTATCTCTACTGCAGTGACTGTTTATTATTATCTCAACTATAGTGACTGTTTATCATTATCTGTACTGCAGTGACTGTTTATCATTATCTCAACTATAGTGACTGTCTATCATTATCTGTACTGCAGTGACAGTTTATCATTATCTCAACTGCAGTGACTGTCTATCATTATCTCTACTGCAGTGACTGTTTATTATCTCATCTGCAGTGACTGTCTATCATTATCTGTACTGCAGTGACTGTTTATCATTATCTCAACTATAGTGACTGTTTATCATTATCTGTACTGCAGTGACTGTTTATCATTATCTCAACTGCAGTGACTGTCTATCATTATCTGTACTGCAGTGACTGTTTATCATTATCTCAACTATAGTGACTGTTTATCATTATCTGTACTGCAGTGACTGTTTATCATTATCTCAACTGCAGTGACTGTCTATCATTATCTCTACTGCAGTGACTGTTTATTATCTCAACTATAGTGACTGTTTATCATTATCTCAACTATAGTGACAGTTTATCATTATCTCAACTGCAGTGACAGTTTATCATTATCTCATCTATAGTGACTGTTTATCATTATCTGTACTGCAGTGACTGTTTATCGTTGTCTGTACTGCAGTGACAGTTTATCATTATCTCTACTGCAGTGACTGTTTATTATTATCTCATCTATAGTGACTGTTTATCATTATCTGTACTGCGGTGACTGTTCATCGTTTTCTCTACTACGGTGATCTTATCTGTAAATTGAAGACACTGAACTTACAGAGAGGTTCCAGACTGAAACAAACACAATGAAGCCTCGTTGAATAGGATTGTGTAACAGTATCTTTATGTCAGCAAGTTCACATACTGCATTCAGGCTGAAACCTACCTTGCCGTCTCCACTGATATTTCCCACAAAGTCAACGGGACACTTCTCTCTCCGACAGACTTGCTCCAGGAAGGGTCGGTCTGATGGGCGGAGCAACAGAGCATTGCTCTCCTGATACTCCGCCCCCCACAGCTCCAGCACGCTCAGAGTGGGGTCTCCTTTCTTAAGCCAGAGAAGATAAAAACAGAGTGATAGAAAGGAGAGAAAAAAAACAGCCAGAGTAAAAAGAGAAAACAAAGTCAAAAGAGAAGAAAGAGTGAAAAGAGAAAACAAAGTCAAAAGAGAAGAAAGAGTAAAAAGAGAAAACAAAGTCAAAAGAGAAGAGTAAAAAGAGAAGAAGAAAACAGTAACAAGAGAAGAAGAAAATAGAGACAGAAATTAAGAGCAGAGTGATGGTGTGCCGTTACCTTGAACCTGCTGCAGTAGATCACAGCTCCTGCTGGCTCACTGAGCTCCTTCAGAACGTTTCCTGAACATGATTAAAGATGTCATTATTTTATCTACAGTCTCTTCAAGCTCTCCAAGAACTTATCGAACTGTTCGTACCGTTTCCTCCCGCCCCCTGGTCATGTATGCTGCAGATTGGGTTACCGGTGCTTCTTTCCAGACACGCCCTGAGAGCTCGATTCATCTTCTGCTCCATCTCAGCATCTCCTCTCTGCACCGCCCCCAGGTCTCTGGTGCTTGAGTTGTCCCCCTGGACCTGCAGGACAAAAACTGTTTAGAGACAGTAAACTTGAGCACAAGGTCTCTTTGAGTCTGAGATTTACTGCAGACCTGCACAGAGGAGGCTGCTCCCCCCCCCACACCGATCCTGTACACCGGCCCACCGATCTTCACCACCTCCATTCCTGATCAACAAGTAAAGCAGAGATTCATTGATCTGTGTGGAAATAGAGCCTCTGCATGTATTAAACACGTCACTTATAAAGTTACAAACATTACCTGTCTGTGCCTCTTCTTTCTCTACATGAGCGTCTTCAATGGAACCGAGTCCGCCACTGAACATGATTGGTTTGATCCACTCTCGCCGCTCCCCGTTAGCCAGCAGCATGCCGAATGAACGTGCAAAACCTACAGGAGGTAGCTCATTTTTACCCTCAATAATCTGTAGATTTTAACCATTACATCATTTATAAAGTAGAACCACCATTTCGGATTACGATGTCCTATAGATGTCTATGAGTTCTGGGAAATGGTTTATAAAAACCTAAACTGTACAAAATATCATCTATAAGTGGAGAATATTTACTATAAACAAGACTAGGTCAAAACCTAGCACTGTTCTCGGCCAAAGTACAGAGTGAAAATGAATTGTGATGAGTCCTATTGATCTCTGATAGCAACATTAACATCTCTTCCTGGAGTAAAAGTCACAGGCATGGAGAGTAAAGTAGGGCAACACTTCCGGTATGCTTTTTCAAAGTAAAAGCCTGATCTGGAATTCTGACTCCCCTCGTTTGTACACAATGCTTTTATTTTGAAGTGTTTACCGGGCCTTGGTTTTTTGTTTGTTTGTTGTTTTTACTTTATTTGTAACTTTTCCAGGAAGTGATTTAATGGATAAAGTCACTCCTTGTTGTGGTTCCTGCTTAATTTTCTTTGAAATAAAGATGTAGTCATAAGTCTCCCGCAGGCCATGAGTATGTATGTTAGTAAAAACAAATAAATCACATCATGTTACAGATGTAACTTTGGTGCGATCTATCCCTCTCTCCCCCTCGCTCGCTCTCTGTCTCGGCTCATACGGTTGTTTTTCGCTGTGTGTTAATTAAGGTCCAGTTTTTGATATAAATAAGATCGTTTTCTGTTAAGACCCACGGAGACCTTTAAAACAAAGACCACAAACTACCCCTGGATATGCGCGCTGCAGACATACATGTAGGTGAGGGCAGCAGAGGAGCAGCGGAGGAGCAGCCGCGCCTACTCCCCGAACAAAGTATCCAGAGCCATATAGACAGAGAGTCGCATTACTGGAGGTCCAACATGCTCCATGATCCACCATTGCGATGTCGCAACTCTCTCTCTCTGGCTCTAAAAGTACCGTCACTCAGTCAGTCAGTCAGTCAGTCACATACAGACCCATGTGTAGGGCTGACCCCGGGGGGAAGCCAAAAACTGCCAGTTTGTCCAGGAGGGGGCGGCAGCTAAATGAGCTCAACAGCAGATAATGTGATGCTGAAAAAATCTCCCAGAGAATCTCGACAATTCAACAACAGTAAACACTTCAGAGAATAATCCTGAAAATCAAAAGTCACAATATAATATTGGAGTTTAAACATCTTATGGCTCTACCCGGTTATCGACTAATTTCAGTAAATGAAGGTGTGTGTTAATGTTTTACAGCAACACAGAGCCCAGGACAAACATGATTCTAATAGAGGCCCTGGTCACTATCTGAAAAAAAAAACCTCAAGTAAATCCCAGCATGCACAAGTAGGTGCTCTACCTGAAAGGACAGGTTCTCCGAACTTGTTGCCGTAGTCTGAGGCTCCGTCACTGGCCTTGATGGCCACCTGCAGCGGAGGGGCAAAGCTGGAGGGGTAGTCCCAACCCTCTCCTTCAGACTCCCAGGGGAGCACGTACCCTGCAGCGAGATGGTGACGAAAAGAACTCTTTCACACATTGATTTGAGAACTCTTCATGCCTCTGGGAGAGAAGGAAGAGTGTATTTGCAGACCTGGTATATGCAGGTTGCCAAAGCAGTATCCTGCAGTGCCAGCAATGACGTGTCCTCCCCGTCCAGCACTCTGCACATCTCTGATACGACCTCCCGTCCCAGTGGTGGCTCCGCTGAACGGGGCTACACCTGTGGGTCATAGGTCACAGGTCATAGGTCAGAGGGGACTGATGAGGAATATTTAGAAAACAACAGGATGTGTGTTTCCTGACCTGTCGGGAAGTTGTGGGTCTCTGCAGTGAAGATGACGTGTCTCAGAGAGGACCGGGTCTCATATGGGCTGGCTCGGGATGGATCTTTAGGATAAACACACTCCAGCTCCACCCCCCTGATACCACTGGACACACACACACATTTGACAGAGAGTCACACACACACCGTTCACACAAGCCATCGTAACATAGACACATTCAGACAGTGAAAAACAAACAACAAACAGAAGAGAGGACGAAGCTGTCAAACTGTGTGCAGCGTCTAACAACACGCCTACACACTCACCTTTAACACTGACAGGTCTGTTTAATGTCAGACACACACACACACACACACAGGCAGTGTGTACCTGCTGTTGTCACAGAACTTGATGACGTTGTTCTGGTTGCTGTGTTGCTGTGTCTCCATTATGAGGCTGAACAGAGTTTCCTTCTGCTCCTGCCCGTCGATCTCCATCAGCCCTCGGAAGAACCAATGACGACTGTGTTCACTGAAACACACAGAAAACATTAGAAAGGAAAGACTACACACCCGAGAGGCAAGCACAACCCAAACTCACCTGTTGGACTGGGCCAGGTCGAAACACTCCACGCTGGTGGGGTTCCTCTGAATCCTCTGGAACATGGAGGTGTAGAAGTCCAGATCCCAAGAGTCGAAGGCCAGACCTACAACCAGAACAGCACACCCCCGAGATGTTCACGATTCAAGATGTTTGCCACTCCATTTATACGTTTCTCGTTCAAATAAAATATAATTAAGTATGTGACAAAATAAAGGCAGCAGTACTAAAAATTACACATTCTGTCACGGGGTCATTCAAACACTGGTCTATGTCATAGACTGTATAAAAAGATGGACGATATGACAGCTCCCTAAAAGTGAAGCCAAAACATTTCAAGCGCCCCCTGCTGACTGGCTGCAGTATAGCTCATAAAGCCTGCCTCCTCCATGTTAACAGATGGGACATGAGTCAAACTATAAAATCAAAATATTTAATTAGTTATTTGATGCTGTCAAAATGATGATTGACAGCTCTGTTGACAAATACGGCTCCTGCAGCCAATCAGTTCCGGGTGAGCAGAGCGGAGGACGAACGGTGAGAGGAGACGTAACTAAAACAATCACTACAGTCACTGAAGTTTCCATACCTGTGAACTTTAACCTCAGACCAACACAAGAAGCTGTTCTGCTGTTAAACACGCTGGCGTGCGGGATCCTTGCTGTTCTTTCGGTAAGTTAAGTGTGTGTTTGGGTTAGCGGAAGTGGCTACGGCCGCTTCACTCGCCGATCTCTACTGCGCAGACTCTGGCTCCGTATGATGTCACCTTCGCAAGATGGAAGCGCCTGACACAGGGGCTATTTTGGCATCAATTTCATACAAAGGGAGCAGATGGAGACGTGTTGTCCGTCTATATATACAGTCATTGGTCTATGTTAAGACTTATTCAGTTAGCTTTAGCCTGTCTTGTAGATGCTAACCTGCTAACTAGCTAATGAAGAATTGTGATTAGTCGTGTTAACTTTCCATCAAACAGTGTCTTTATTCCCTGAGGTCAGTGAACACAACACTCGACTCTTTAAACTGTAACCGGACTCTCCCCACTCTCACTCCATCAGAGTGAACTCTGTGTGACGTCACTCCCAAAGCTGAACGGAGCATCTTCATTTAGGTGAAGGGATTAAATACAGCGCAGAGCTTTGAGACAAATTCCCCTCACTCCAGCGGACAAAGGAAATGTGTGTAACCATGGTTACATGTCACACAGAGAATAAAAGCTGTGTAAATACCAGCGAGGCAGAGTTGTTAAAATCACTCCACATCAGGAGGAATATAAACTCGGTGACATTTCTGATCTGTAGATATATTTTTAATCTGATGTTAACGGGCTTCGTTACAACGCTGAGGCGGAACCACGGGGTATAAAGGGCTATTAACACATAGTGAACACACACACACACTAACAAACTGTTACACGCACTAACAAACTGTATCACACACTGTAACACACATTGTAACACACACTAACAAACTGTAACACACACTGTAACACACTGTTACACACACTAACAATTTGTAACACACACTGTAACACATATTGTAACACACACTAACAAACTGTAACACACACTGTAACACACACTTACAAACTGTAACACACACTGTAACACACTGTTACACACACTAACAAACTGTATCACACACTGTAACACACATTGTAACACACGCTAACAAACTAACACACACTGTAAAACACAAACAAACTGTAACACACATTGTAACACACACTAACAATTTGTAACACTGTAACACACTAACAAACTGTATCACACACTGTAACACACACTAATAAACTGTAACACACTGTTACACAAACTAGCAAACTGTAACACACACTGTAGCACACACTAACAAACTGTAACACACTGTAACACATGCTAACAAACTGTAACACAATGTAAAACACACAAACTGTAACACACATTGTAACACACACTAACAATTTGTAACACACACTGTAACACACACTAATAAACTGTAACACACTGTAACACACGCTAACAAACTGTAACACACTGTAAAACACACAAACTGTAACACACATTGTAACACACACTAACAATTTGTAACACACACTGTAACACACTCTAACACACTGTAACAAACACTATAACACCCACTAACAAACTATAACACACACTGTAACACACACTAACAAACTATAACACACACTGTAACACACACTAACACACATTGTAACACACACTAACAAACTATAACACACACTGTAACACACATTGTAACAAACTATAACACACACTGTAACACACACTGTAATACACATTGTAACACACATTGTAACACACAAACAAACTATAACACACACCGTAACACACACAAGTGTATGTGAGTAAATTAAAGCATTAGTCGTGTCCTGTGACTTTAATAAAGTTGTAATATCATGCGTCATGTGACATCATGTGACCTCATTACCTTATCAGCAGTAACCTCACAGATGGCGGCAGGAGGATGAAGAGGAGAAGAGAGATAGGAGGTGGAGAAGAAGACAAAGAAGGAGTAGGAGGAAGAGAAGAAAAAGGAGGAAGAGGAAGAAGAAGGAGGAGGATTAGAAGAGAAAGAGAAGGAGGAAGAAAAAGGAGGACGAGGAGAAGAAGACGAAGGAGGAGGAGGAGAAGAGAAAGGAGGAGGAAGAAGAGATGGAGGAGAAAAGGGATGAGGAGGAGGAGGAGAAGAAGGAGTAGAACATGAGGATTGATCAAAAACTCAGTAAAGAGATAAAAGACGAGGAGGAGCCGAACTCAAACTGAACTCTCACCCAGATCTTTGTTTGCCGCCTCGAGCGCTGCTCGGCCCGCCCCCAGGACGTCCACTTCCCACACCGGCTGAGGTTTGGTTTCCACGGTGAAGGAGGTTATGGGATGTTTGTAGATACACTCGGTCATGTTGTCATAGAGACACTCAATCAGCTGATTCACGACTTCATCACTCACACTTGCTCCGTCCTCGGGCTGCAAACACACATCAAATCAGTGTGTGTGTGTGTGTGTGTGTGTGTGTGTGTCTGTGCCATGGGCGTAGAAAGCATAAATAAAGTGGGTGGGACAATTTGACGGGGGGCTGGCTGTCACTTCCTGTAATGTGGTGCCTTTTAACAGGTAGTTTGATGGGTATATTTTGTGATTTCCTCCAGAGGAGGTGGCCCCAGGCAGATCACATGTTTGAAGATATTAAAAAGCTAAAAGAACAGAAATGTATTTGATGACTAACTCAGAGCCACCTGTAATAGTAACCACTCGCTGTTTATTTAAACTGGAGGATCTCTTTATGCTTGCATGCAACTGCAATTTCTGTAAAGTGAATTTGTTGTTAATAAATCAATGAGTTAAGTGGAGAGGACAACTGTAGTCATAGTAAATCCTATAGTCCCACAGTGCATATTTTGAAAGACCCGAGGCCTGTGTTATCTTGTTGGTTTTGTTTACACACACATTTTTACACCACTGCTACCAAGAAAAGAGTTTGCTGGAGTTAACGGACTACTAACAGCAGCGATGATGACTTACTTTTCTCTTCTTCAAAAATCTGATTTCTATGCAGTGGTGGATAAAGTACCTGGAAGCCATACTTGAGTAAAAGTACATATATCAAAGCAGAAAAAGACTTTGGTAGAAGTAAAAGTCAGCTGTTCTAATATTCGTAAAAGTTTTAAAGTATCTGATCTTTTTTGTACTTAGGTAGGTAAGATGGAGAAGAGAGCGGACTTTGCTTCAAAATTTGAAAGATCATAACCTCCAGGCCCCTCCCCCTCTCTCTCCCCAGCGCTCAGTCCTGCCTCCAAAGCCCTCCCCACAGAGGAGGCTGTCATGCATGCGCAGGCTAGTAACCACGGCAACTGAAGGAGCCAGGTATACAACATGGCAGACACACCAGTAAAAACGTGACACGACAACAACCGCAGCCGTTGTATTACACCACCAACACTATCGAAGCAGAGACACATCAAACCAGTGGAAATCAGAGTTTCTGCTGTGACGGTAATCTACAGCTAATTCTATTCAGCAGAACCAGCAGCGCTTAGCTTGCTAACAGAGACTGTGGATAAAACAGAGCCAGCTCAGCAGTAACTCACTGATGTTGAGCACATTTAGCCGTGAGAGCACAGGCAGTAAATTGCTGCATCTCTACTCCTCTCCTGCTGTAACGTGTGTTGGGGGGTACGTAGTGAGTGAGTGGTTAAGCGAGAGAGAAAGACCGGTAAAGTGAGACTGTATCGAATGGAGCAGAGGAAAAGGGGCAGGGAAGTTGATGATCTTCTTCTTCTTCCACTCAATACTTAAGTAATGCAATGAAGTACTATTACTTAGTTACATTAGTACTGTTTCTATAGGAACTAAAACGTTAGCGTTGGCGCTCCCGCTGCATAGTGTCCAGGTGCACTATACAGCTGAGAGCTGGGTAAAAGGTAGCAGTGAAAATATGGGATGGAATTTCCTTTTATGGAAATTCTCCAAATGAGTAGGCGGAATGGATTCGACGGAAAGAGTGCGGGTGGGACTTGTCCCACGCACATATAATGGTTCCGATGCCCATGGTCTGTGCGTGTGTCTGTGTATGTGTACCTTGATGAGGAACCTGCGGGACACCTCGACTCGAGTGATGTCATTGAGGCCAACACTGTGGCAGATGGAGACGGCGTTTGTGGACCAGGCGGTTGAGAAGTTTAGCCTGAACAGCAGGAAAAACAAAACACTTCCTGTTCTTCTTCTGCGGTGACTCAAGCATTAATCACAAACAATACTGAGAAACGAGTCACTTTTAACAGCGTTTTTACAAATCAAACACTCGACATGAATCAGCCTGTGATTCAGGTGTGCTGCAGTACCTGGGTCCAATCTCCACCAGAGTCCCGTCCCCGCCTTCACTCAGTTGCGGTTCCTCAGACAGCGGCTCGGCCTGCAGGGGGGGCTGCAACAACCAAAGCAGGACCTGCTTCTCTTCAGGACTGAGATCCTTACAGCCTGCATGACATGGACCGGTACAATCAATAACAGAACAACCGATAACAGACTGATCGATAACAAACGACCGATCACAGAACGACGATCACAGACTGATCGATAACAGAACGACGATCACAGAACG
Organism: Semicossyphus pulcher; assembly: GCF_022749685.1. Taxonomy (NCBI): domain Eukaryota; kingdom Metazoa; phylum Chordata; class Actinopteri; order Labriformes; family Labridae; genus Semicossyphus; species Semicossyphus pulcher. The sequence continues at coordinate 71,359 of NW_027211715.1, forward strand.
ATAAATTAATAATAAAAATAACAGAACGACTGACAACAGAACGACCGATCACAGACTGATCGATAACAAACGACCGATCACAGACCGACCGATCACAGAATGATCGATAACAGAACAACCGATCATATAAAGACCGATCACAGAACGACCGATCACAGAACGACCGATCACAGAATGATCGATAACAGAACGACCGATCACAGAACGACCGATCACAGAACGACTGATCACAGAATGATCGATAACAGAACGACCGATCACAGAAAGATTGATAACAGAACGACCGATCACAGAACGACTGATCACAGACCGACTGATCACAGAATGATCGATAACAGAACGACCGATCACAGAACGACCGATCACAGAACGACCGATCACAGAACGACTGATCACAGACCGACTGATCACAGAATGATCGATAACAGAACGACCGATCACAGAACGACCGAGCACAGACCGACCGATAACAGAACGACTGATCACAGAATGATCGATCACAGAACGACCGATAACAGAACGACCGATCACAGAAAGATTGATAACAGAACGACCGATCACAGAAAGATTGATCACAGAACGACTGATCACAGACCGACTGATCACAGAACGACCGATCACAGAACGACCGATCACAGAACGACTGATCACAGACCGACTGATCACAGAATGATCGATAACAGAACGACCGATCACAGAACGACCGAGCACAGAACGACCGATAACAGAACGACTGATCACAGAATGACGATAACAGAACGGCCGAAAACAACATCGAGGCTTTAAGCTCATCCTCATCTTCATGATGTCACTCACTCACCTATCAGGTCCACGTTGTAGCACAGCTCAGAGATGATTGCCAGCTGGGGGTGGAGCTTGGCTGCCCTCTGTAAGGCCCGCCCCCTCACAGCTTCAGCACTGTAGAACCTGATGACAGCCATGACTGACAGACAGACAGATCAATACCATCAATCACTTCATTAAAAGGTCACACTGATCTTTGACCCCTTTGACTCCTGATCAGCTGAGATCCACATACACCGATAATCAGACCAGCTGATCATATTACATGTCTGTGTTGAATACTCGATTCTGATTGGTCAATTATAGCATCTAAGGTCTGTCATTTCTGTATAGCAGCTTGTTGCCATGGAAACAGGGCTGATTACTGATCATATCATTCCGCAGAAAGAAGTCCAGTTAATTTACTGTCAGACCATTTACTGAGGAGAAAGAAGAGAGACGAAAACAGCTGAGAGAGGAAGAGAAGTTAAAGACAAAGGAAGCACAAGTTCAATGGACAGATTGAGTTTTTTGAAGTGGGTTGTATGAGGTAATAATCAATAGTAAGAACAGCTCCAGTTTAGAGAAGCTGGCTGGAGTCTCTACACAGAAGTTAAGCTAAGCACATCTGCAGATGGGGTCAGGAGTACCACGTACTTTAGCCACTTAAAGGAGTCCTACATATAACATGTCAGATTAAGTGAACGCTAGCGATGGGTATCGAGAACCAGTATTTTCTTGTACCAGTACACCTATACCGAAAGTACCGATAAGCTCATGTTCAAATGGTGCTCCTATTGGTATTTAACGTTAACATTACGTCTTATTTAATGTTGTTTTCATTCAACCGTTTCGTTCTAACGTAGCTCACATTCATCCTAGTGATGACGAGTCCCGGTGGTTCAGATGGCAAACTGAGTGCAGTTCTATTACGCAATGTAAACAAACTGCCTATATCAGCTGTGCGCTCAGTATCAAACTTTCAGTCCCCTGGAGATCTCCCTCCAGCCAGCTGCCACAATATTGGAGTGACATAAAGAGATATTGTGTATCTAACTCCTTATTTCAACTAAGGAGTGGCACAGTTTGTTTGTTTTTTTAAGATTTTTTTTTGGCCTTTGCGCTTACTGATGACAGCTGAAGAGAGACAGGAAATAAGAGTAGTAATAATAATAATAATAATAATAATAATAATGATAACGTGTCCAATCAGGATCAGGTACAGCAGACAGGAAGTCACAGTTTTCAGTTTCCTTTGATAACAACTTCATAGTTTTTATTGAACTTTTACAACTTTGTTCACCGACACACACACACACACACACACACACAGCCACAGACAGACACACACACACACACACATAGTCGGCGGATAATCAGCCTGTTGATTGTGTGCATGCTGCAGGTCAGGAGCTTTCTGTTAGCCCTAAACCACATGAACACACACACACACACACACACACACACACACACACACAAAGATAACACACCATTAATGTGACCCGACTAGGCAGAAAAACGACTCCACTTAAATTAACAGTCGGGGTCTGTGTCATTCCAGCTAACTTTAGCATTAACGTTCCTTGTTTGAATGCTAAGTGGCTAGCAAGCAACAGAGTTAGCAGACATCTCGTTAGCATCGTAAGCTTCACTTACGGTTCAGTCTGCAGTTTCAGGCTGTGATCGAGAGAAATTTCGACCCACGGGCAAAGAGTTCAGCTCCTTCTGGTCTCAGCAGCGCGGAGGTCTGAAACTGTGAAGAGGTCTACACAGAGCTCTGCGCTCACGTGGGAAAAACTTCACTGTGTGCGCATGCGCAATTCACCTTTCATAAAGTATGGAAAGGCGGAGCCAAAGACGTACAGTATATAAAACAATATATAAAGGTACATAAAACATGATTTAAACGGTATATAAAACAATATATAAAAGGTATATAAAACATTTAAACAGTATATAAAATGCTACACAAACGCTATATAAAATACTATGTAAACACTATGTAAAACGCTATATTAATGGTATATAAAACGCTATATGAAAAATATATAAAAAATATATAAGGTATATAAAAAAATTATTTAAAGGGTATATAAAAGGTATATAAAATACTGTATAAACTATATACAGTGCTGTATAAAAGGTATATACAACACAAATGGTATATAAAAAACTATAAAAGGTATATGAAACTCTGTATAAAAAGGCACATAAAACGCTGCATAAAACGTATATAAAACACTATATAAAATGTATATAAGACATTGAACGGTATATAAAATACTATATAAAAGGAATATACAACACTGCATAAAATGTATATAAAACATTTAAACATATAAAACACTGTAAAAAAGGTATATAAAACACTATAAACTGTGTATGAAACACTGTATAAAAAGTATATAAAACATTATTTAAACGGCATGTAAAACACTATATAAAAGGTATATATCCTCAAATTCAATTTCAATCAATCCATGTAAAGTGTCTCGAGATTACATTGGTTATGATTTGGCGCTATACAAATAAAATTTGACTGATTGATTGATGTACAACACTGTATAAAATGTATATAAAAATTTTTTTTAAACATATAAAACACTATTTAAAAGATATATAAAGCACTATAAACTGTATATAAAACACTGTATAAAAGGTATATAAAACATTATTTTAAAAGTATGTAAAACACTATATAAAAGGTATATAAAACACTGTATAAAAGGTATATAAAACACTATATAAAAAGGTATATAAACCATTATTTTAAAAGTATGTAAAACACTATATAAAAGGTATATAAAACACTGTATAAAAGGTATATACAACACTGTATAAAATGTATATAAAACATTATTTAAACATATACAACACTGTATAAAATATATATAAAACATTTAAACATATAAAACACTGTATAAAAGGTATATACTACACTGTATAAAATGTATAAAAAACATGTAAACATATAAAACACTGTATAAAAGGTATATACTACACTGTATAAAATGTATAAAAAACATGTAAATATATAAAACACTGTATAAAAGGTATATACTACACTATAAATGTTCGCTCCATTTGTAGGACGAATCGGATGTGTAGGACATGTAGGACGTATAGTTGTAGGACATGTAGGATGTGTAGGACACAAAGGTGTAGGTCATGTAGTACATGTAGGATGTGTAGGACATGTAGGATTTGTAGTACATATAGGTGTTGAGCATGTAGGACATGTAAAACGTGTAGGATTTGTAGGACGTATAGAATTTGCGGACAGTTTTGACCGAAGAATAAAGACGTCACACAGGCAGCAGCTGCAGTCTTTGATATATTTAATAAATTAAAGCAGAGGTACAAAAAAAACAATGTACAACCCCCCCATTTTGATGGAGCTCAGAACAGACCCAGAACTAGTCTGACCCCCCCCATTAAAGGAGCTCAGAACAGACCCAGGACCAGTCTGGCCCCCTCCCCTCCATAAAACACATACATGCTACATGTCTGCAGGCACCTCGGGTTAGACAGAAGGAGAAGAACACATTTCAGTGTTTAATGACAGCCAGTCAGCTGATTCACCCACAACAGGTTTTACTATCACTTCCTGTCATGTGAACAACAGGAGAGAGTGTCCATGACAGATCAATGAGGCTGATTAGTGATCACCTCGGGCAGGTCGCTCCAGGTGATATGAGGTGCTATGTGACTGAACATCTGGTCAATGATTAATGGATCAAAACATGTGTGAGTGAAGTTATGGATGTGACTGTAGGTCCAATATAAGTGCACTGAACAAGAAAGAAACATCTGTGCGCGCACACACACACACACACACACACACACACACACACACACACACACACACACACACACACACACACACGCCTCACTCATACAGGTATGAACACACACACACACACACACACACACACACTCAAATACACAAGAGTGTATAACTGTTAATATGCACAACTTGATTAATATTTTTGCACGGTAACAGATTAAGTTTCCTCCATACACTCAGTTCAGCTGCTATAGAAGCCTCTGCCCCCCCCCCCCCGCTTCACTGAGGCCTGTGTTAGCTCTTGTCCCCCCCACCCTCAGAAGGCATATATAATGAAAGAAGTCACAAACATGTCAAAAACATGGGGGGGGGTTCTCTTCACATTAGCAGCAGACTGACAACAACCATGTCTCTATATGTGTTCACATATACATTTGTATAATTCATTTGATTTATTCTGATATAATGTCAAGCTACGTACGATACCACTACCACTTCATACTAATCACCAGGAAACTGCCCAGGAACCACGCACAGATCTATGGGGGGGGGGGGGGGGGGCAGCATGCTGGGGTGCTGCAGAGAGGAAGAGACAGAGATGGGCGTGGAGCCACCGGACCGGTTTCCTGATTCCTCTGTTGATGGCCTGACTGGTCCAGGTGTTGGTCTTCAGTACAATCATGTCAGGAGATTCACTGACGGCGTTAATCACACCTGTGTGAGGTTCTGGTTTAGGTGTGTCAGTACTCAGCGGCGTACTCGGTCCCGTGGAGTCCTCTGCACAGCAGCGTGAATTCCTTCACAAGGTCTTTCACTCTCCTCTTGTTCACACGCTCCCTTAAGAGGCAGAGCCAGAGAAGACAGGTAAGAATGTGTAAGGAATCATGTGTTTGACTCGGTAAAGAAAGGTGAGCTGTGTTACCTGAGAATCTGTTGGGAGAAGTTGTCTTTTTGCTGAGGTGTGACGCGAGATGATGGGAAACCTGCAGGCTGCAGGGCCTCCTTCAGCCACACGGCGAGCAGAGAGAAGCAGTGTTTGTTCAGACAGAACAACACCTCAGCAAAAGGATCCATCAGACTCCGAGAAGCTCCGCCCCCAATGCCCTGCAGAGGGAGGGGACAATTAACTAAAGGGACTCGTTATAACAAGTGGAACATTTAACATCAGGGACTATATTATTATTATTATTATAACCCTGTTATAATGATAGAAGATGAGTCTCAGGTGTGACTCGGTGCCTCACCTCTAGCACGGCTGTGATCAGCAGCTTCCCGTCCTCCTGAACGACTCGAGCCACCGGAGGAACATCTGAGCAGTGAGGCAACAACTCAGTCTGCAGGACAAACAGACAGTCAGTACAGTCAATGAGTACAGTGTGTGTATGTGTGTGTGTGTGTGTGTGTGTTTGTGCGTGCACTCACAAAGAACAAGCAGGTCGACTTGACAGTCGGAGCTTCAGGGAACTTGAGTGACAGCAGTCCTGAAAGAGTCATAATCAAAAATAAACATTTACAGTTGGTCCTGTGTCTGTGCGTGTGTGTGTGCGTGTGTGTGTGTGTGTGTGTGTACTCACCACAGTGAAAAACTGCTTTCACGTCCAGACTCTCAGATAAAAAGAGGTCTGGTTTTCTTTTGAGGGCCTGCGAGAGAAAAACACGTTAAACACTGAATGTTTCTGTTGCTGCTGCATAACATCCCTCAAGTAACAAATACTGCTGTAAGAGATACTCCAGTATCGGATACTACAGTAAGAAGTACTACAGTGATAGATACTGCAGTATCAGATACTGCAGTATCAGATAGGGTATCAGTACCCGCTCAGCCTGGTAGGCGGCCTGGCTGCAGCTTTGAGATCCGCCCACCAGGCTGCAGTGTATTATAAACAGAGATCCTCCTCAGCAGGTCTAATGAACAAATATACAAATCAAACTGAAGTCAAACTGAAGGATGGTTTTCTTTAGAAACATTACTTTTCCTTGTTTCTGGTTGACTGCACTGAGTATGCAACAGAAGTGTGTAAGTAATAACATGTGCAGATAAAGAATCTCATAATAATGAACTCATTGAGGATGGAGGAGAGGAGAGAGATGGAAGTCAGATCTATCCAAAGATAGAAAACAAAGGAAGAAGAATGAAGACAAAAATATCAAACAGAAGAGCCATCAGCCAATTTGTCTCCACTGATTAATATTAATTGAATATTAATTCATCTGATTGGCTCTGGGCTGGAATGACTTCAGAGGACTAACCAGTCACCTGAGACCACAACACTTATTCTGATGTTACATCATCACCACACTGAGACAACGGCCCTTTTATGACAGAAAATCAGTCTGAAATAAAATATGCTCTCTGTCTGTAACTCCTGCGGGTAGTTTGAACTTTAAGGTTGGGGGTTCACAAAAATGGAATGCAATGCCTACAACCGAGGCAGAGTGATGAAATATTGCGAGAATTAGGCCTACCACAGAAAACCAAACTCGCACAAACTGTAAAACGTGATAGTAAAGCTGATACAGATCCTCAGCTGTTAGTGTTTCTCCAGAGACCGACCCTGTGGTGTCTTATTAAAACCTTATATGTTAAAACAAAGAGATGTCTGTAGAGTAGCAAAATTGCTAGGCATTTATAACCTAGGATACGCCACCCCACAGCTGCATGCAAGTTAAGTGTGCCTGTGATGTTCCGTGCTTTGTGAGCCTCTTAGATAATTTACTTAAGTCTGTGCAACTCTCTTCGTAAGTGTTTCTTCCCCACTTTGCTTAGAGAAATGGTTGCAGCCAAAACAAAACACAGTGTCCCGTGAGTGTTCCCCCTAGCTCGCAGAGACACCATGACTGACCAGGGCGTGGTTGCTGACAGGAGGCTCCTTCTTTGCAGGTCATGGGTGCATGTGTGAGTGTGTCCCTGCAGGCTACTGTACCACAGCTTTATGAAAATAATCACAGTCAATTCGTTGACTATTTGAATTTAGGGTAGACGGCAACAACAGTAATGTTGGTGGAGCTTACCTCCATTAGGGGTGTCTGTATTCAGCCCTTCTTCACATTTATATAGGGTGAAGAAGAGACGGATTGGTGATGAACTTTCAGCTCTTATAGTGGACATGTTAGCCTCTGAGTTAGCTCAGATTAAGGAAGGACCCACGGCTGCTGCTGTCTCAGCTTTGATGAGAGCGATGGTTTAGCTAATTTACACTCTAATGCTAGACATCCTGATGAGGATGCAGTGTTGATTCTGCTCCATGATTTTGATTTTCTGATATGGAAGTAGGAGAACAGAGGAACAAACAGTCTCCTCTCCCCTCAGCGACAGGTTCTAAAGGGGCAGGGGCAGATTCCCTGAAGGATGCTGAGGCTGAATCCACGGTTAGCCAAGCCATTCAATTGGCCACATCACAGCTCGGTCTGGATGCTGCCCCTGTAGAATCTGCTCCCTCAGGCACCTTTTTCAAACACACTATACAACCATCTGTCTTCAGGGTTCCACACTCTGTGCCATTTATTGACTGACTCTAGAGGCGCTGGCCAGACCCCAGGGTTCCTCCACTTGCTAAGTTACTGAAGGGCTTTGGCTGCTTTGACGGATGCTGCCCAATATGGTCCAGACAACATGCCTGACACTGAAACCTAATTCTTCTTTGATAGTCCCTCCAGATGAAGCCCTTACACCAGATGCCTGTTCTCTGCACCTACAGGGTAGTCACTGATAACCTCCTAACCAAGAGCTGTGAACTATGATAAAGCAGCTATCCACTTTGTCCTTTGCCCGTCACTGAGCGGCATGCACAAAACTGCCTAACGGTTGTTGAGGGCAAACCTGGCAGCCATTCAGGCCATTTCTTCCCAGATCATCTCAGTCACTTGGCAGCCTTAGCTACATGACCTTTCGTGTTCTGTACCCACAGTTCAATGGGGTCGGAATACCATCTAAGGTCTTTTGATTTTTATTGGGACATTTTGGTGCTTCTAAAGAAGCTGGCCAACAAACATACAAAGTTCTGTTCAATAAAGTTGGTCGTACTCAAATTGTTTTCTTGTACAGGCAGGAAGGATAGGAAGATAGAATCTTTTGTCCAATCCTTGATCTGAGGCTGCGAAACCTGTTTGTAAGGGTTCTTCATTTTCACATGCTTCACATAACGGATGTTCTTCAGGCTGTGTCAGAAAAGAACTCACCCCTCTGATCTTTATTATCACAGCACTTTCCCCTCTACAGTTCAAGGTATGCAGGTTCATCCTCATATGAATGATGGCTGATATGTGCTCAGGAGCAGACAATATGCAACACCAAAACTCTTCTGGCCCATGTGACTCAGGTGAGGCTCACTGTAAATTGTGAAGAGTTTTTAGTTGCCAGTCAGGGTTAGAGTTAGGGTTAGAATTAGGGTCCCAGACATTGGATGACATCCTCAACTTTTGCTGGGCAAAGTAAGAGAAGCAACAAGTCTTCCCCCTAGAGCTCCCTCCATTGCAGCCCTTGCCAATTTGGATCAACAATGGTGATGGTGATCATATCAAGACCATGCCTTCAATCTCTAGAACTGTAAAGCAACAAGGCTAATTTGTGGCACGGTGTTCCATTAGGCTCATTTCCCTCCCATCAGTAGAGAAGTGAGCCCAAGGTAGATTCAGTGTCCTCTCTTCCCACTGATCAAAAAACCCGCTAACACCCGGCTTTTTTGCTTAATGAGAAAGGCTACAATCAGCTTTCACACCCGGGTCAAATTACTCTGCAGTAGAACCGGGTAATTATTGCCTCGGCTCCGATCGGCATTGATGGGAATACAAAAGCTGTGTCGACACTCAAATCTCCTACCCCTTTCTGACGCGATGCTATGCCCCGTCTGTAACTTCTGCGAGTCCTTGTCTTCTCAGCTACAAATTCGGCCCGTCTCCGTCCAAGCAGCACTCGAACATCGTTCCAAATTTGTCAGCGCCGAGTTTGATGAACAGACTGAATGAGTAATAGATACAATAAAGACCTTACCACCGTAACATCGTCACTGGTTACTAACAGTTTTTGACGTCAGACAGTGACGCAGCAGAAAAGAGACCGACAGGAGTATACTCCACTGGCAATAGGAACAGAGACAGTCGGCATCTATATGCAGGTCTTCCCAGGTCTGAAAACCTTCATCAACACACAAATTTTGATGGGACAGGGGTATCTGAGGCTTGAGGCTGTATTGAACTTAAGGTCAATCATCGAGGGGACCCAGAGTCCTTGACAGAGATGTACACTTAGGCCTCAGACATTTTTTTCCTTTCTTGGCAGGGAAAGATTGCCTTTTTAGGTCAGATAACAATTCAAAAGTTTATCTTCAGAAACATCAAAACACTGACCGCTGTGGTTCTCCCTATGGGAACCAACCAGTTCAGGTCAGGGCACACTGGCACACAACTGGACAGACTATAACCTGAATGTCTTAGCTCTGCTTTTGCTGACACTTAAGCAAATAGACAGATGCAACCACACAGTGTTGATGGTGGCCAAATATGTCCACTTATTGCATGGTGCATTTGGCATCCATCTATGTTTGACCCTTGAAGTGCTTCTGAGTTCTTCAAGCTGCCTTCATGGGATTTTCCTATTGTCCTAGAAACTTTATGTTCTCTACCTTGGAGTGAGCTGACCTCAGATGTCAGTCTGGTAAAACTGCCTTTTTCCTGCTGTTCAGTTTGACATTAAAACTGGGTTGTTGATATCATATCGCATGCAAACAGGCTCAGTGGCCTTTAGGGTATCCCTGTGAAATGTGTCTTGACTTCTTGGGTTCATTGAGAGGTGTTCCACTGAGCGACAACGGTGCTGCAGCCCTTAGGGCTTCTTCCTGTATCTTTGCCCAACTCTACAGAGTTAACATGGCCGACCCTCATCCTGTGGTAACCACTCTGGTCTGCTTCTTCTGAAACACGGTAAGCGCTTATCTTTTTGACCTTGTTGGTATGAGTCCTCCAGGTATTACATATTATCTCCGGTCGTCAGAAAGATGGAGACAGAACGAGAGTTCTTAATTTATCTAAAGGTTCTACGATTATGGATGAGCAGCCAGATTTGTTTGTCAGGTTGCTGCCATCACACAGGTCACCTGTGTCTGTATTAAGTTTCAACCCCAAATGCATGCCTGCGATGCATATCCAGGGTTTACACGTCTCTGGTGTTCACCCAGTTCTTAGGAAAATTATGAAATGAAAAATGTCCAAATGAAATGGACTCCCTCACAGCTGATTCTTACAGGCCATTCAGGATCTGGCTCCCACTGGATTTCTGACCATTCCCGCCCACTCTCGCATTGTGTGTTTTCCACTCCTGCCCGCTCCCGCAAAGATTCTGACCATTCCTGCCGGCACAATAGAGTTCCATTGATTTTGTCTTCTCCCTCCCCACAGGGATTAAACGATACTTTATTGTTTAGTATTAATAAAGAGAGGCACACTGCGCACACTCTGGTGATGCTAGAAGACGAGGAAAAGCTCTAAACAAACAAATTCCTACAATTTTCATCCTGCGAAAATCCTGCTGTTTATTTTTTGACCACCCACTCCTGCCTACAGTAAAGTTTGAACCGACCGCTCACGTGAGATTTACATTGGGTCCCATGGGACACAGTGTGAATATTATAGGAAACAATGAGAAAAAAATGAAAGGCCTGGTCTCTGTGTGGTGAGAGGACTGTTAGACTCAAAGTGTTTGACTGTTTTAAACACTCCCCTCAGTTTTCATTCCACAGCCTCGCCTGTCAGTAAATTTCAACAGGAGGAAGAAGAGGGAGGACAGAAAAAGACAGTAAGAGAGAGAGAGAAACCCAAAGTGAATGAAATAAGAAACAAAAACACACCTGAGCTTGGAGTTGCATAAATGAATCAACAATATCAGGATGATCCCTGGGTCCTAAAATATAATAAAGATGAAACTTAAGAAATCATAAGAGAAGAATAATATACAAACAGCAACTGAACAGATTCAACAGTCATGTGGAAATAAAAGAAAACTCAAAAATATTTCATTGAAATAATTCACACGTGAGTAAGGAACAAAGGGGAGGGGGCGGGGGGGCATATGAAGCTTTGGCAGAGTCTTGGAAGGACAGACCAACCAAAAGAAAACAGGCAGAAGACAAAGACATGAGTCTGTCTGGAGAGAAACAAAGAAAGAAGTAACGAGAGAAAAACAACAAACCTAAAGAAACAAAAGTGGGTTTGGAGTGGGAACCCAGGAGGCACCTCTGTTACTGCGACACTTTAGAGGAAAAGGGACCCCAGCCCAAAACAGACCTCCCCGGACCTCCTCGACTCGAGGCACCAAAGGTATCAACCAACAACAATATGTTTCAAACCGGTGCCTCGGGGGTGGAGGTCCTGCAGAGAGTCCAATCAGAGCTGGTCTCTAAGGTCCCCCCTTGCTTGAAAGGTGAACCCAAAGCCTTCAGTATGAATCTTAGCCAAAGACCAGGATCAGGACCAGAATAAGGTCATGATCAGGATCAGGACCTCGTGCTGGACACAGACTACAGGACTTTTTAAGACTCCTTTAAATGTGGTCTCTGATTCATGTTGGAAGTCTGTCCAACAGAAAACTAAAGAAACAGAACAAACGTCTGTAGTGAGCGCCCAGCTTTACTGTTCTCACACTCCAAACAGGTATCCTGCTCAGTAACACCCCCCCCCCCCCCCACACACACACACACACACACACACACACCCCCTCCCCCAGAAAGGACCCAGAGCAAATTCAGAAATCCGACTGTGACCCTGAGACTGTCTACTGAGAGGAACCTGCTCAGAAAAGAAAGAGTTTAGAGGCAGGAGGAGAGGCAGCCATTACTGAACTAGTCGGGGGGGGGGGGGGGGGGGGGCACAAAGGGAATAGGGGGTGAAAGAACTGCAACACAGACCCTGACCTCAGCGTGCCTCATGTCGACAGAATAACCCTCTGATCAACACTTTGTAAAGTCAAGTCGTTTTCTATCAAACAAACTTTAAATTAAAAAACAGAATTTACATTTCAATAATTTTAAACTCAAACAAACAAATCAAGAAACAAAACATCTCAAAGAGCTTCAATAAACACTCTGCAGCCACAGACAGACCAGTGACCTCTGACCTCTCCTTTACAGATTGCTGACCTCTGACCTCTCATTTACAGGTTGCTGACCTCTGACTTCTAGTTTACGGTCTGCTGACCTCTAGTTTACAGGTTGCTGACCTTTAGTTTACAGTTTGCTGACCTCTGACCTCTCATTTACAGGTTGCTGACCTCTGACCTCTAGTTTACAGGTTGCTGACCTCTGACCTCTAGTTTACAGGTTGCTGACCTCTCCTTTACAGATTGCTGACCTCTCATTTACAGGTTGCTGACCTCTGACCTCTAGTTTACAGGTTGCTGACCTCTTGTTTACAGGTAGCTGACCTCTGACCTCTTGTTTACAGGGTGCTGACCTCTGACCTCTTGTTTACAGGGTGCTGACCTCTGACATCTCGTTTACAGGGTGCTGACCTCTGGTTTAGAGATTGCTGACTTCTGACCTCTCATTTACAGTTTGCTGATCTCTGACATCTCGTTTACAGGTTGCTGACCTCTGACCTCTCATTTACAGTTTGCTGACCTCTGACATCTCGTTTACAGGTTGCTGTCTTCTGACCTTTAATTTACAGTCTGCTGACCTCTGACCTCTCGTTTACAAGTAGCTGACCTCTGACCTCTTGTTAACAGGGTGCTGACCTCTGACCTCTCGTTTACAGGTTGCTGACCTCTCTATCAATCTACCATGATCACAAACATTAAGTCCCGCCCCCGGACCCCCTACCTTGCTGGAAGATGGACAGTGTTACCGTGGTAACCAGCTCAAACAGAGCCTTGATGGGGGGGAAGTGGTCGGTCTCACTGGCAAAGATGTGGACCATCTGAAACACAGCAGACAGGTGTAATACTAGTACTTTATAATACTGTGTAGTACTTTATCATACTGTGTAGTACTTTGCAGCCAAAGCACTCCAGAGTCTCCATCATTATATGCTGGTGATATTTCAGCCAAGTTTTTCTCTGCCTGCCCAGAGGGGGGAGCATTTTCTCACCATCATGGCGTCAATCCAAACAAGCTTCTAATACATCACCTTTGCGTGCTACGAAGGAGCCTGTGCAGTTGGAGAGAACCTGATTGACACCAACAGAGCTACAGCTAGCATGAGGGAGGACTACCAGCTCTTTGTAAGGCACAGAAAACTGAGTTCCATGTGAAAACTGAGTTCCATGTGCCAGATCGTTCTCAGGTCATTCGTATGGCACACTCCTCCCTCCCAACCTGCCATCCGGGGGTAAAACGCACTCTGTTTGTGATGAAACAACACTTCTGGTGGCACTCCATGGATACTGGGGTGGTTGAGTATGTTGCCACTCTCCCCACCTGTTTCAGAAACAAGGTGTTTTGACGTTCTACACCCAGGTTGCTGATGCCTGCCCTGATCAGAAGGTAATACAGTGGTCGACAAATTTTCCAGGATGGATTATTTTACTCCCCTCCCCAAGCTACCCTCTGCCAACGAGACAGCAGAAGTTGTTGTGTTGGAACTTTTCAGTGTGCCTTCGGCTATTACTCACCCGTTTCCGGCTCCGGAGGAGGATGTCAGGTCTTAATCACCTGGGAACATAAGATGCCACAAGAGAGCGGCTAACCATGGACGCAGCCTTGTCCCTGCCTCCCACACCAGCCAGAGGGTCTGGTTGTCGACCCAGGACATAGGGGTGGAATCACTTAAGTTTGGCCCTTGATTTGTTTGCCCATTCCCTGTTTTCCAGATGATTAATCCTGTGGCTGTGAGACTAAAACTTCATGTGAGCGGATTGAAACCAGTCATGGAGAGCTTTCCAGTTCAGTGTACACTGTCTGAAAACTTTTGGCCATCGTGGGTGACAGTACTCGATGGACTGAGAGGACTATGCCCCTGAAGAGAAGTTGTGCGCCTCCACCAGTAACATTATGGACCCAGACCTCATTCGACACTTTGTCTGTTTCTGTCAGGTGTGAGCCTTATAGCGGGGGGCACATGTCAAGCATTTCTTCTGGCTAAGTTATGTTTCTGGTTGTTTGAAAGTATTCCTTGTCTCATGTTGTTCAGTTTCTGACGTCCCCTCTCATTTCAGACTCAAGATGCCCTCGTGTGTCTTCCACCTGTATCATCGTCAACCCCAACCCTATTGTGTCCCAGTTGCCTTCTCTTTTCCGATGTGTATTTAGTCTTTGTGTTCCTTCTATTCACCGCCAGTTTAAGTACCTTCAAAGTGGGGCGCTTGTTTAGCTCAGTTGGTAGAGCAGGTGTCCCCATATACAGAGGCTACAGTCGTCGTTGCAATGATCGAAGGCTCGACTCCCGATCTGCCGTGCATTTGGTGCATGTTATCCCCCACTCTCTTCTCCCTACGTTTTCTGTCTCACTTCATCTGTCCTATCTAATAAAGGCAAAAAGCCCCCAAAAAAAGTACCTTCAATGTGAGTAAAAATCCAGCCTTTATTCCTAGTGTAGGTTGTTAAACTCCCTACCTTTAGACTTGAGTCGTGCATTGTATCCCCTGTATGTGCCTGGTCTGACAGTAATACTTAAAAAACTGTGAAATAATGTGTGTGTGTGTGTGTGTGTGTGTGTGTGTGTGTGTGTGCGCGCATGTACCTGGCGTGTGAGGTCGAGGGCAGAGCTCTGAGGGATGGTGCTGTACATCTGACCCAACATCTCACTGAGCTGAGAAACCATCGGAGCGAAGTCATGTAGAAGAGTCTTCACCGACTTCTCAAAGATGGCACACACTGCCTGAGAGAGGATGTGACATCATACCTGGTCATGACATCATCTACACGTGCCATCATGACATCACAATCAGTCAGTAGAGCAGGGGCATCTAGAACAGGGTCAAAGTCCTTGACGTATCGGCCGGGGTTCCACTCGGACTCATGGCACTTTGATGCATGTCTAACCGTATCTCTGTCTGTCTAAATTCCCTGTCCTATCTAATAAAAGGCAAAAGGCCCAAAAAATAATCTTTAATAATGTGTAATGTGACCTCAGTTTGATGACTCACCTCCACAACCTGCGAGTCATTGAGCCATTTACTGAGCACGCTCTGTATGAGAGCGAACACCTGCTGTAGAACAACGACCACCTGAAAACACACAAGCACCGTCATTAGCTATAAATATAAATAAACACATTAGGTATACATATAATACGTATAAAATACAGACACTGTAGATAATGTATGTAAACTCATAAACAAATACTCTGAACACCTGAGTGACAGAACTACTACTTCCTGTTTCCACCCTGGGGGACTGATTACAGAGCCCTTAAATATTAACATGACATTCAGACTGTTGCTGATATTCACTATTTTTGTCCCATCACCCCCCCCCCCCTTGTGGTGACAGAGGAGACTGACTGGGTTGGGTCCACATGGAGGCGGGGCTGCTTTGACAGGTGGAGCTGATCCGTCAGCTGATTCGTCGTCCTGCTTGCTGATGTCGAGTGTGGTGAAGAGGTTGGACAGAAGCCCCAGGATGTGGATAATCGCTAACTTATTGGATGGATTCGGCTGAAAGGAGACAAATAAATGGATTATTCATAGACCAAGCCTCGTAGTAAATCTGGCTCGTTTAGAGCACAGTGACTGCTGCAAGTCAACTGATTATAACTCTGCTTCTAAAGATGACAAACTTTGTTAAACAGACGATATAGATCATCTATAATTCAAAATATATTAAATGTCCTTCTCACAGAAATATAATCAATCATGCACTTATTTATAATTTTATCTATTTATTATTTGTGGAATAATTAGAGTCAATAATTATTCATTCTCCCCTAATGTCATGTAATGTGCTGGCCTCTCCACCAGGGGGCACTGTTTATCAGCCGCAAATACAGAACCTGATCTGATAGTCTGATGTAACAGAGAAACATCACAGAGCCAGACAGGAGCCCCCTGCCCAATGTTTTAACTGATTGTTCATCAAAGATCTTCTCCAGAGATCTGCACAGTGTTTGTTTAACATCATCAGACTCTGATGCAGCAGCATTTTTTTGACAGACTGAATGAATGTGTGTGTGTGTGTGTGTGTTTGAGTCAGTTGCCCGTGGTGATCAGGGTCAGATCCAATCTGGTCCTGCAGAGAAATGTTCCTCTGCAGTGACAACACAGACTCATGGCCTGTTCCTATTGGCCAGTGTCCAGAAGAGCCTGCTGTGTGTGTGTGTGTGTGTGTGTGTGTGTGTGTGTGTGAGTGTGTGTGTGTGTGTGTGCGTGTGTGTGTGTGTGTGTGTGTGTGTGTGTGTGTGTGTACGCACCGTCTCATCAGCTAGTTTCTCCAGCTGCTGGATGTACGGTGTGATGAGGGAGTGCAGGTTTCTTAAGATTTCCTCCACGGGCAGAGCGGACAGCAGGAAGCCGAGCGCCTGCATCAACCACATACACTGACTGGTCTGCAAGACAAGAGGGCAGCTTTACTTCACTGTTTTACGGTGAGACCTCACAGACAGGATGTAAATGAACACTGACCTTGTGGATCTGCTTGATGAGAACCTCCTGCAGAGAAAACATCAAACAGAGAGGGCGTCAACTCTGGAGTCTGATAGATGTGAGAAACATGGTTGATCTCATAACCATGGACTATCACATGAGAATCAGCAGGTACACCTGTATTCACACACCTGTGAGACAGCCACTATGTTGGAGGCGTATGGAGGAAGGTCGTTCTTACACTCCCTGCAGATCTTCTTCAGTGTAGAAACAGAAGAAACAGAAAGATCCGGGTTTCCTAACGCCTGCAGCACCAGAGGCAACACGCTGCTGAGCATCACCGGGTGATCGGCCAGCCATTCCGCCAGAGCACCTGAGAGGGCGAGTAATGTTTCTACCTGTGTTTACCTCAAATTCATGAGTTGTAACGTTAAATAAAGGAGTTATAACGTTAAATAAAGGAGTTATAACTTTAAATAAAAGAGTTAAAACGTTAAATAAAAGAGTTATAACTTTAAATAAAGGAGTTATAATGTTATAACGTTACATAAAGGAGTTATAACGTTAAATAAAAGAGTTATAACTTTAAATAAAAGAGTTAAAACGTTAAATAAAAGAGTTATAACTTTAAATAAAGGAGTTATAATGTTATAACGTTACATAAAGGAGTTATAACGTTAAATAAAGGAGTTATAACTTTAAATAAAAGAGTTAAAATGTTAAATAAAGGAGTTATAATGTTATAACGTTACATAAAGGAGTTCTAACGTTAAATAAAGGAGTTATAACTTTAAATAAAAGAGTTAAAATGTTAAATAAAGGAGTTATAATGTTATAACGTTACATAAAGGTGTTATAACGTTACATAAAGGCGTTATAACGTTAAATAAAGGAGTTATAACTTTAAATAAAGGAGTAATAACATTTAAAAAAGGAGTTATAAGTTAAAATAAAGGAGTTATAAGCTTAAATAAAGGTGTTATAACTTTAAATAAAGGAGCTATAAGCTTAAATAAAGGAGTCATGACTTTTAATAAAGGAGTTAAAACGTAAAAAAAAGGAGTTATAACTTTAAATAAAGGAGTTGAATCTGTGTTTTCTCACCGATCGTGAACATGACTGTGTCGGCCAGCTGCACGTTGTTGATGGTGATTCTGGGGATGAGTCCGATGAGGCCGGGGATGACGTCAGAATAGTTCACATCGATGGTTTCTGCGATGGACTGGAAGCCGTACAGCAAAGCTTCTGTGTGCTGTAACAGAGGGACGACTATCACATGTTAAAATGTTAAATGTTAAAACATTTATTCCTGTGTGATGTGTGCTAACATGAGGTCATAATCTGTAAAACACTCTGATCACCGTTACCTGCCAGGACATCGGCTGCCCTGCATCCGTCAGCAGTCTGCCCAGTTTGTCATACAGGTTACTCAGAAGCTCCGCCCCCAACATCTCATACACGTACATGAGTGTGTCTGAGATGTCCACCCTGAAAACACAAACACACACTAACGTGTTTAACATGCACCAGATATCTGCCATAATATTCTATTTTTGTATCAGTCAGGCAGGTATGTCCTCTCACCTGACCGACACATACACACACCTGTAGATCCTGAACTGCTCCTTCTCGTCAGACGACCAGGACTCATACTCCTGGTCTGAAGGAAACTGGGCTTTATGTAGCAGAACATCCACCAGCTGGAAGTACACCGGTCTGTAGACCTGCAGGTAGATCACCTGCTTCCCCGACTCAAAGGACATGATCTCATCCTGGGGGGGGGGGGGACATAATCATCATCAGTCCTCTGAAACAGACGACATCTTCTGTGTGTGTCTGTCTGTGTGAGTCAGTGTGTGTGTGTGTGTGTGTGTGTGTGTGTGTGTGTCTGTTTGTGTGTGAGTCTGTGTGTGTGTGTGTGTGTGTGTGTGTGTGTGTGTGTGTCTGTTTGTGTGTGAGTCTGTGAGTCTGTGTGTGTGTGTGTGTGTGTGTGTGTGTCTATCTGTCTGTGTGTCTGTCTGTGTGTGAGTCTGTGTGTGTGTGTGTGTGTGAGCGTCCGTCTGATTATAGATTATTAGAGTGATTGTAAATAAAGGAGTTATAACTATAAATAAAGTTATAACTTTAAATAAAGAAGTTATAACTTGATAGATAAATGATATAGATTAGTAGCAGCAGGTAAAGATGGGGGGGGGGGGGTTATAGGAAAAGATTTACCTGTAGTGTGTACCAGAAGGTGAGTGTGAGCGAGCTGGTGGTCTCGTTGACCGGGTAGTGACCCGGGATGCCGGTACAGAACATGATCATGTTGACTAAAGCCAAGAAGCTCTGCCAGTGATCCACCTGCTCCAGCAGAGTCCTACAGGTGAGGGGGGCGGGGTTAGATATAGGTAAACTCATAAGTCAGTACTAAATCATGGATGAGAGGGAGACAGAACACAGAACGATCTTATCAAAACAAGACTAAAGAAAGAAGTTTCTCTGCAATAATAAAACATTTTTAATTTAATATTTTAGATATTTAGGCGTTTCAGTTAAAACATTTTTAATACGTTTCATTTAATTACAGAGTCACACACACACACACACACACACACACACACACACCTGGAGTGGTTCTCTCCCAGTGTGACGGCGATGCGACAGATACCATGGCAGGTCTCCATGTCTCCGCTCTGAACTGCCTCTCTGAGCTGATCCTGCAGAACCAGAACCTGAGGAACTAGCTTCAGCAGCGTGTTCACGTACCTGAGAATAAAACAGTTTATTTAAATAAAATGATTACAAACAAAGTGTTCTAGAAACAGTTGAGTTCCAATTATCTAAATCAAGTCAGGAGAAAACTGAACTGAGACTGAGGAGGGTCTATCAGGAGGAGAGGCTGTCAGGAGGAAGGTCTGTCAGGAGGAGGGTCTATCAGGAGGAAGGTCTGTCAGGAGGAAGGTCTGTCAGGAGGAGGGTCTATCAAGAGGAAGGTCTGTCAGGAGGAAGGTCTGTCAGGAGGAGGGTCTATCAGGAGGAAGGTCTGTCAGGAGGAAGGTCTGTCAGGAGGAGAGGCTGTCAGGAGGAGGGTCTGTCAGGAGGAGGGTCTATCAGGAGGAGGGTCTATCAGGAGGAAGGTCTGTCAGGAGGAGGGTCTATCAGGAGGAAGGTCTGTCAGGAGGAAGGTCTGTCAGGAGGAGGGTCTATCAAGAGGAAGGTCTGTCAGGAGGAAGGTCTGTCAGGAGGAGGGTCTATCAGGAGGAAGGTCTGTCAGGAGGAAGGTCTGTCAGGAGGAGAGGCTGTCAGGAGGAGGGTCTGTCAGGAGGAAGGTCTGTCAGGAGGAAGGTCTGTCAGGAGGAGGGTCTATCAGGAGGAGAGTCTGTCAGGAGGAGGGTCTGTCAGGAGGAGGGTCTATCAGGAGGAAGGTCTGTCAGGAGGAGAGTCTATCAGGAGGAGGGTCTGTCAGGAGGAAGGTCTGTCAGGAGGAGGGTCTATCAGGAGGAGGGTCTGTCAGGAGGAGGGTCTATCAGGAGGAGGGTCCGTCAGGAGGAAGGTCTGTCAGGAGGAGGGTCTGTCAGGAGGAGAGGCTGTCAGGAGGAGGGTCTATCAGGAGGAGGGTCTATCAGGAGGAGGGTCCGTCAGGAGGAAGGTCTGTCAGGAGGAGGGTCTGTCAGGAGGAGAGGCTGTCAGGAGGAGGGTCTATCAGGAGGAGGGTCTGTCAGGAGGAAGGTCTGTCAGGAGGGGGGTCTATCAGGAGGAGGGTCTGTCAGGAGGAAGGTCTGTCAGGAGGAGGGTCTATCAGGAGGAAGGTCTGTCAGGAGGAGAGGCTGTCAGGCGGAAGGTCTGTCAGGAGGAGGGTCTGTCAGGAGGAGGGTCTATCAGGAGGAGGGTCTGTCAGGAGGAGAGTCTATCAGGAGGAGGGTCTATCAGGAGGAGAGGCTGTCAGGAGGAGAGGCTGTCAGGAGGAAGGTCAGTCAGGAGGAGGGTCTGTCAGGAGGAAGGTCTGTCAGGAGGAAGGTCTGTCAGGAGGAGGGTCTATCAGGAGGAAGGTCGGTCAGGAGGAGAGGCTGTCAGGAGGAAGGTCAGTCAGGAGGAGGGTCTATCAGGAGGAGAGGCTGTCAGGAGGAAGGTCTGTCAGGAGGAAGGTCTGTCAGGAGGAGGGTCTATCAGGAGGAGAGGCTGTCAGGAGGAAGGTCGGTCAGGAGGGGGGTCTATCAGGAGGAAGGTCTGTCAGGAGGAGGGTCTGTCAGGAGGAAGGTCTGTCAGGAGGAGGGTCTGTCAGGAGGAGAGGCTGTCAGGAGGAAGGTCTGTCAGGAGGAAGGTCTGTCAGGAGGAGGGTCTGTCAGGAGGAAGGTCTGTCAGGAGGAGAGGCTGTCAGGAGGAGGGTCTGTCAGGAGGAGGGTCTGTCAGGAGGAGGGTCTGTCAGGAGGAAGGTCTATCAGGAGGAGAGGCTGTCAGGAGGAAGGTCTGTCAGGAGGAAGGTCTATCAGGAGGCGGGTCTATCAGAAGGGGTCTATCAGGAGGAGAGGCTGTCAGGAGGAGGGTCTGTCAGGAGGAGGGTCTGTCAGGAGGAAGGTCTGTCAGGAGGAGAGGCTGTCAGGAGGAGAGGCTGTCAGGAGGAGGGTCTGTCAGGAGGAGGGTCTGTCAGGAGGAGGGTCTATCAGGAGGAAGGTCTGTCAGGAGGAGGGTCTGTCAGGAGGAAGGTCTATCAGGAGGAGGGTCTGTCAGGAGGAGAGGCTGTCAGGAGGAAGGTCTATCAGGAGGAGGGTCTATCAGGAGGAGAGGCTGTCAGGAGGAAGGTCTGTCAGGAGGAGAGGCTGTCAGGAGGAAGGTCTATCAGGAGGAGAGGCTGTCAGGAGGAGGGTCTATCAGGAGGAGGGTCTGTCAGGAGGAAGGTCTATCAGGAGGAGGGTCTATCAGGAGGAGAGGCTGTCAGGAGGAAGGTCTATCAGGAGGAGGGTCTATCAGGAGGAGAGGCTGTCAGGAGGAAGGTCTGTCAGGAGGAGAAGCTGTCAGGAGGAGGGTCTGTCAGGAGGAGGGTCAGTCAGGAGGAGGGTCAGTCAGGAGGAGGGTCTGTCAGAAGAAGGAGGAGGAGAAGGAGAGGCTGTCAGGAAGAGGAAGAGAGGCTGTCAGGAGGAGGGTGTGTCATGAGGAGAGGCTGTCAGGAGGAGAGGCTGTCAGGAGGAGGAGGGGGTCTGTCAGGAGGAGGGTCTATCAGGAGGAGAGGCTGTCAGGAGGAGAGGCTGTCAGGAGGAGGAGGAGAGTCTGTCAGGAGGAGGAGGAGGGTGTGTCAGGAGGACCAGCACACCCTGGCAGTGTAGAAAGAGCTGACTGCCAGAGGAGGACAGACTATGCTCCCTGTGAGAGAGACAGACTTCCCCCAGATCACACACACACTGAGTTTGAACACACACAGAGAAACTCCCATTTACATATTTTTGTTTTTCACAATTACTTGATTTGGCTTTTGCCTCCCTTTGGGAGTAGAGAGTGGAGGATGATATGCACCAAATTATCAGCAGACCGAGAGTCGAACCTGCGATCAGTGCGATGAAGACTGTAGCCTCTGTACACGGGGCACCTGCCCTACCAACTAAGCTAAACCAGCGCCCAGAAACTCTCATATTTACTGGGAGAAAAACCAGGATGTGAGATTATAGCTGCAAAATATATCAGTGCCTGTGAGAACAGCACACGCGCACACACACAATGAATTATAACTTTTCTTTTTCTGTTTATTTGTTGTTTATTATATCAGTTGTATTATTTTCTTTCATATTTATCTGATTATTATTATTATTGTTATTGCTTCATTATTGAAATGCTATTTGTGTAATTACATGATGCTTTGGCAATATTGTTACTGTTACATCCATGCCAATAAAGCTTTTTGAATTGAATTGACAAGAGAGAGAGAGAGAGAGAGAGAGAGAGAGAGAGAGCATTCACAGTCAGCCCACTTACACCCCTGTCCAACCACAGCAAAACCAACACCCAATCATGAAGCACTAAAGCCAACCAAACGGCATCCTATTATAAAATGCTACAAATGGAAGGAAAGTAGTGCAGAAATAGACCAAAATGCTATTAGGGAACAAGTCCAGTCACTGTTAAGGCTGAGATATTCTTGATTTTAACTACGCGTATGCATGATGGCTGCCGCGCGTTCCCTCTGTCTGTTTGGTGCGTCGACTGTGCATGTCTTCAAAAATGAACAGTAGGGGCAGTGTAGAGGCAGAGGGGATGTGACAGGGTCAACACAGCAGCAGGGACAACAATGACAGAAAGTTCTGAAGAAGAGCTGGGGTCCGTTTCAGAAAGCAGGTTTAGTGACAACCCCGGGCTTGTTAACCCTGAAATGAGGGAAACCTCGGGTTTGCCGTTTCAGAAAGAGAGGTAACTTCAACTCTTGAGTTGGTTACTATGGTAACTGTGTCTGTGAACCTCACCTGGTCGGGAGCAGGTTTTCTTCAGGACACTCAGAGTTTCATTGTCTCCTCCCTTTAGAATATAAAACCCTCATTCACGTCCTCATTCATTCAGCCCGTCTCAGGCGTGTTTGAGCGGTTAGTCTGCAAGCGGCTAGTTTGCAAAAGTCTTTTATAATTATAATAAAAGAATCAAAAGACAAATCTGTGTCAAAGTCATCATTTGTAGATTTTCCACCACCACTGCCGAGAGCGCTCAGATAAGACAAATGATCATTTATTTGGTCCTCTTCATTTCCGACCAATAAAAGCAGCCGTTAGTTTTTGGAAATATATATTTTTTTTAAACTAACACAATTCAGTTAAATCAACTAAACTAAGGATTCAGGTGAGAGGACATGCTGTATGTGAAGTCAGCATCATGTTAGGGATAAAGCTAATGCACATTAAAACAGCCACTGAATGATATTTAATCTGTTTCATATTTAAAATATGATCAAAGTGAGGTTCAGGCATGAGCCTGTTCTGCCTGAGCCGCACCTTTCAATGATGTTCTGGTATTTTATTTTTAACTGCTTCCATGTATGTTTTTTTCTCCCGCTGGATTGCTCCTAAATTAATATAAATTTTTGCTTCCAGTCGTGATTAAATATTAAATAAACAGACCAGTTCAAACTGACACGTTCACTCGAACAGCAGCTTCTTCCCCCGCTGCTTCTCTCTCTTTATCAGCTGCAGCTGTGTTACTTTACTTTGCTAAAAACATAATCGTATTCGCTGAACGTCCACGTGAGGATTTTGAGCTCCACTGGTGTGACGTTGTGTACTGTTGCCATGGTGAATTGTGGTATCGGGGCTCCATTAATGCTGGCTTTTTTTAGTCCGCGCTAGGGACGCACTGATACCGAAACCAGTATCAGAGCTTAAGTACTCATACTCATACTGCAGCCGAATACCTCATCACGGCTTGACGTTAGCCTCCCGTTAGTTAAGCAGGTAGCTGGAGAAGGAGCACTTTTCAGATAAAGGCTTAGTCCTCACAGACAGCACTAACATGTCCACACGCGGCCAAACTGAAGCTAACAGAGTGTAGCATAAACATTAAGGCAAAGTAACTTACATATTCATGGATGCACACATGATAAAAAAGAGTCCGTCAGCGATCCGGGCATGTCTCCCTCACTGCTGTGTTTTGGGGGGATGCGCTGTGTAGTGCTGCGTTCAGGTGCGCTCAGAAATGGAAGCGTTCATCACGTGATCTTTTCTACACTACTTGTGGTATGTTGTGTTTTACTGAAATCCACTGAATGAGTTACAGGTTACACGAAAGTAAAATGTTTGTTAAGTAAGTTGCATCATTCTGTCGATTTACTTTGTTACAGTCAGAAAGTGAGGAACATCTGATGAAAATGAAACATGCTTTTAAAGTCATTATGAGAAATGATATTATGAAGTACTCATATTGGTACTTGGTATCGGCAAGTAGCCAAATGTAAGTACTTGTACTTGTTCTGAAAAAAAGTGGTATCGGTGCATCCCCAGTCAGAGTTGATTGAACTAACTCAGATCAGCTGTTCTGAAACCAAAAATCGACTTTCAGCTCAGAGTAAGTCAAACCACAGTCCGGTTTAGACTAAGGGTTCGTTTAACCTCCTGTCTGAAACAGACCCCTGCACTGAGCGTGTGCACTGCTCATCTCTGTATATAAACAAACTGTACAAAGAACAAATAACTGTAAATACATTTTTAAACTAAAAGAAAATAAACGTTTTTGTTCTCAACTGCTGTCGACACTTTATCTTTACTGATCTGTTCATATTTTAAGAGTAAATTCAGCATTTTCAGTTCAACACCACATATTGTCTTAATTATAATAATGCTGCAGTTTTATACAGCTGTTTTCACATTTTATTTTTATCTTCTTTTATTGTAACTTAATTTGTATTTTTATTTTGACACTTGCTTTGGCAACGTAAACGTATGTTTCCCATGTTCATGAAGCTCTTTGGATTGAAATGAATTGAGACAGAGAGAGAGAGCCAGCACAATACCAGCCCACCTGATAGACAGACAGGCAGAGAGAGATGCTGTTTATTTCAATAAGTATTCGTCATTACTACAGTACTGTTCTATCTGTACATAACGTCAGTGTGTGTG
This sequence comes from Semicossyphus pulcher, assembly GCF_022749685.1. Taxonomy (NCBI): domain Eukaryota; kingdom Metazoa; phylum Chordata; class Actinopteri; order Labriformes; family Labridae; genus Semicossyphus; species Semicossyphus pulcher. The sequence goes on from NW_027211715.1 coordinate 97,004, forward strand.
CGTGTGTGTGAGCGGTGCAGTGGTTCACACCTTCCCCTCCTCCTTTCTGAATCACCCCCCCTTACAGAGGAAGACAGGGTCTGAATTAACCAGGGCATGATGACATCTCTACCCAGCTCTGTTACCATAGCAACACCAGCCAACCGAGAAAAGATGCTCCCCTCCCCCTGCATGTGAACCTGCCCCCCCCTCCTGCCCTCATGTTCCTCCTGTTTCACATTTACCTCCAGACCAGTATAACCAGTACACACAGACCTAACATACACAGTGCTTATCATAGTACACACTAGGGCTTGCACAGAAAAGTCGACTTATTGACGAATCAACGTCACTACCACAAGTCGACGTCTTTTGGGTGACGTCGACGAGTCGTTGACCACATGATTTCACACAGCGTTAATTTTTCCCCACCCATTTCTGCCAAACAAAGCGCACACGCACACTCCAGCCAATAGAAGAAGAAGAACACACACTACAAGACTATCTAAAGGGGTGGTGCGTTGCTATCTTGAGGACACAGAAAGCAACTGCGCCTTAGACCAACAAAAACCTTGTCTAAAGTCTAAAGTCTGTGGCGCACTCTGCTATTTAGAGAGCGCATTATGGGCATACATCGGAGAGTTCACTACACGAGTCTCTGCTTGTCACTCACACCGGGACGCAAAGCAGCGCTTTGACTCATGAGGAAAAAGCAGTGTGTTTGCAGATACAGTGAAATAACGTTTAAGGGACAGACTGCAAGCTTGGTTTCCCTTGTCTCCTTAGATCACGATACTGCTTTCGGTTTGTTACCGATCTGCTGAGAAGTGCAGGAAGACGTGGACAAGCTCACCTCCACACAAACCTGCCTCACCTCAGGGGACCAAAAACTACTGAGGCCGACACCAAGCTCTCCATCATGTGCTCTCATTCTGACGCACGCTCTCTCTAATGCACGCGAAACAGACACACACTCACACGGAACTGTGTAAATATATCACCATACTCAAACATAACTACCTGTGGCACCGACAATCTGCCCACGGATATTAAAACACTGCTCAGAGTCAATTCCCCACGCAGGAGACAACAGAGCCATGTGATCCAGCAGCAACAAGAAGTAAATAAACATTTAACCTTTCTTTGATGGTCAGCACACAGAACTTTAATAAACATCAGATCCTGTCTTTCTGGAGATTTAGATAATTAATGCTGTGCCTCGTGCCTAAATGTACACAGGTCTCTCTTCATGATGGTCTCTGCTGGGCAGTGGGATTGCTTCAGTGGCTTTAACATCAATCCGTGCTTCGACATGTATCGTACAGTAACCTGTGTTTTTTCTGCGTGTTCAAAGACACAGTGGAAAGAAACAAGTTAAATATGCAGGTCAGGGTCCGGTTTATATAAGAAGAATGACTGAAATCCGCCGTGTAAATACAACACGCCTGCCTGCAGGTGCACAGCGCTCTTAAAGGGAATGAGAGCTGACACTCTGGTTTAATTCATGTTATGCTGAAAACACGCCTATGAATACTCCAGGGACTTAAGCCAACCTCTTTGTGCCTTGTGCCTTGAATTGCGCCCAGATGGTGCGCCGTGTAATGAGCAAAAGTGCGTCAGACACGCCCTAAATCACTTAGCGCCATGCGCTTTAGACTGTGTGCCTCCACCGTCTAAATTGGGCCCTTTGTGTTTTTTGCACGCGTGTGTGTGTGGTGACATCATCAACGACACGTCGATGTTACGTCAACTTTGATTGATAGAAAAGCCGACCTAAAAAAATCTGAAGTCGTGCAACCTCTAGTACACACACTAGTACACGCTCCCTACTGTCCCTGCTGGCTGTGGGCTCAGGATGTGGAACAGCGGTAAACCTTACACTAATGGACAGCACTGACTGAGAAGCTGCACAGCCTCAGGTACGACACAGGCCCCATCACCAAGGCGCCGCCTGACATAGCCGCCCTGGAGAGGTGGCAGGCGGTGCAAGAGACATAGGGCAGGAATCCACGCCAGGCTAAAGACTAACCCCAGCCGGCCAGCACTCCTAGCCAACGTTCACTCCTTGGTCTCTTAATATGTTTTCCACTCTGAAGGGTCAACTCAGAGAGAAAACTCAAAACATCATAAATCGTTGTTAAATGGCCAGGGCTCAAAAACTGGAAGACAGATTTAATCTCTACCTAAAACTAGAGCAACGGATCACAGAACTCAGGGTTCAGATCGTTTCAGGTTAGGGTCACAGATTAATCATTTTTCAGATCCGGAGCCTGAGTGTGACACGGTCCTGCCTGCTGAGACACCCCGAGCTCCTCACCGCAAAAGGTCCCGAACTGAGCCGACAGAACAAACACCAAAGTGCACAGATCCTCCCCGGAGAGAATGGGGAATGGGAGGCAATATGGCACCGTATGGACAGAGCAAACTGTTGGCGGTGCGCACAGTGCAGTACAGGTAGGCTGCCTGCGCATATGGTCCTCACTGAGACAGCAGGCCCGACACATGCAAAATCACAATAAGGTATGTAGGCTCACATCATTTACCCTTATAATATGTGTATATCTAAAAAAAATCACACTTTCTTTCTCACTAAGTTGTCCCGCCCATGCGCTGTATGCATATATAATACTATGTAAAGCGACTCATTTGGTAAATAAGCGTGGAAAGCGATCCCAAAGTTATTATAGTCATCTGTTTGGATATTGTTTATTGCCTCTGAACCTCACAGAGAGACAAAGAAAGAGACAGAGAGAGGGAGCATGTGTGAGAGAGAGAGAGCGAGAGAGAGAGAGAGCATATAGCACACCGGCGGGACAGTGGACTTTAGTTTTTACAGAACTTTCAAAGTCCGACAAAAAGCATGATTATTTTCATTTTCATTTCTGATTATTTTATTTACCCAAATACAAATGCTAAAATTGATATTGAGGGATGGAGAGACTTGAGCTCAGAATCAGAATCAGAATCAGGGCTTATTGCCAAGTAGGTTTACACATACAAGGAATTTGTTTTGGTGATTTTGGTGCAGAAGAATTAAAACAGAACAAAATAAAAATAAGAAATATAATAAGATAAAAATAGGCAATAAGAATAAAAATATAAAAAGCAATAAGTACAATACAAAATATGTACAACAGATGTGAAAACTGCCGTTAAAAACTACACAGGTTTGCAGGATATTGAACAGTGCAAAGAGCTTACAGTATAAAATTAAACATAGTGCAGTGTACAGACAATATAAAGTTCAGTGTGAAATAGAGACTTAACACTCGTTAGGTGTTGAGTGACTGAGGGGCTGGATGAGAGTCCATGTCACGTGGGGGGGTGGGTGAGGTCGGGGCCTTGTTGACGAGGCTGGCAGCAGAGGGGAAGAAGCTCTTCCTGTGTCGGGAGGTTTTGGTCCTGATGGAGCGCAGCCTCTTGCCAGAGGGGAGGGTCTCAAAGAGACTGAGCGGGGTGAGAGGGGTCGGCCTCCATCTTACCTGCACGCCTCAGGGTCCTGGAGGTGTACAGGTCCTCGAGAGATGGCAGATTGCAGCCAATCACCCTCTCTGCAGAGCGGATGATATGCTGCAGCCTGCCCTTGTCCTTGGCAGTGGCAGCAGCATAACAGACGGTGATGGAGCAGGTGAGGATGGACTCAAGATGGCGGTGTAGAAGTGCACCATCATTGTCTTTGGCAGGTTGAACTTCTTCAGCTGCAGCAGGAAGTACATCCTCTGCTGTCCCTTTTGATGAGGGAGCCGATGTTCAGCTCCCACCTGAGGTCCTGGCTGATGACGGTCCCCAGGAAGCGGAAAGACTCCACAGTGGAAACAGTGGAGTTGCTGATGGTGATAGGGGCGGGTGTGGCTGCTGTCTTTCTAAAAAGACAACCACCTCCCCCAGCTGGGAGAGCTTGCCCTGAAGCAGAGCCCGGATGATCGTGTTGATGCAGAGCTGAAATCCACAAACAGGATCCTGGCATAGGTTCCTGCTGAGTCCAGATGCTGGAGGATGAAGTGGAGGGCCATGTTGACTGTCATCTACGGACCAGTTGGCTCTGTAGGCGAACTGCAGGGGGTCCAGGAGGAAAAGTCCATCTGATATCACGTAGTGCAGCTTTTCATGAGAGCACAGAGTAAACTGACCGCTCTGCATGCAGAGTCTGTGTGTCACTGTCACCTGTCCATAAACATGCACGCAATGCTCCTGCCATCACAGATGCGCCTGGGGGATGATCGAGGCAGACGGGCAGTTACGTGAGGTGGCAATAAGTGTGTGTATTCCTGTCATCAGCAGCACCTCGTCCTGGTGCATGTTTGCGCTGTGGCTACATAAACGGACCGTTCACAGAGCGGACATGCCGCTGACTGTTAACTTTTAACGGCTATAGGAAGTAGGAGACGGTAAGATTTCGTTTCAAGAAGTTACTGTCACAGGCTGAATTTCCCCCCTGGGGATCAACAAAGGATATCTTATCACGCTGATAAAACATACATTTGAACAGCATCAGAAATGGTAGGTACACCTTATAAGTAACGCAACTGCAGCTATTACTACTTATTCATGCGGGTGTCAGAGTTGCTGAACCAAGAGTTTATTATAGTTCCACAATTCAAAACATATTCAGTAATAAGAACCCTTAAATTAGGAGAAAATAAATTGATGTTAAAATAATACAGAAATAAAAAATAATTTAAATTTAAATTGCTAGCGGTTTTAATGGCAGGGCCATTGAATTTGGAAAGTTACTGGCCTGGGGTGCCAGTGGAAAATTGTGCTTGGTAACCCCTGCCATGGGTCGTGGTGGTGGGTTGTTATGTATCATGATGTCTTCCTGATAAAACAACTCCCTGTAGTTAATAAATACCATCTCATTTAAGTGTATTGTCTTTTCATTGGCTGGCTCATCAAAGCTCCAGGGTTTGGGGGGGCGGTAGATGAGGACAACCCTTATCTACCGCCCCCCCAAACCCTCAACCACATTCATGTCTGAGTTCTCTGAGCTCCTCACCTCTGCCTGCACCATGTCTTCATCCACTTTACTGCTTGCCGACTTCAACATCCATGTCGCCTCAGCACATGCACCTTTGCCGCTGAATTTCTGTCACTACTTGACTGTTTCAATATCACACAACACGTCCAAAGTCCCACCCACACCAAAGGTCACACGCTGAACCTAGTGTGCTCAGTTGGCACTCCCATCTCTAGTGTCTGGACCTAGCTGTTGCCAACCATCTTGCCATCCTCTTTTCCGTTCCTGTCCCCCTGGCCATGCAGCGCACTAAAAGCACCATCACATTCGGGAACACTAAGACAGTGACCCTTAACACCACGATAGCGCCCTACCTAGACTCCGTTCCACCGGACAGAACAGTGGATGGCCTGGTAGCTCGCTACAACACGGCTTTATCCGACCGCCTTGACGCGGCCTTAATCACAGCCTCTCCACCTTCTACCCTGCAGATGCCCTCAACCTGCTCTCTGGACCCCATGCCCACAGCCTTGGTCAAGGCATCCCTCCCACCGTTTGCCCCCTTCATAGCAGACTTCATAAATGCCTCTCTGTCATCTGGCATGGTCCCATCCAGCCTCAAAACAGCCTCAGTCACCCCAATCCTCAAGAAGCCTGGTTTGGACCCGGAGGACCTCAACAACTTCCGGCCGATCTCCAACCTTCCTTTCCTGAGCAAAATCCTGGAAAGAGCAGTTACTGCCCAACTCCAATACCACGTGTCTAACCATGAGCTCTATGAACCCCTTCAGTCCGGCTTCAGGGCACACCACAGCACAGAGACTGCCCTTATCAAAACAACCTCCTCATCGCCACACCGGCCACATCCATCCTCCTGGACCTCTCTGCAGTCTCACACACTCTCCTCCTCACCCGTCTGTCCTACCACCTTGGCCTCACCGACACCTCTTTTTTGGTTTCAGTCCTACCTCTAAAATCAGAAACAGTTTGTGACGATCAGTAACTACAGTTCCCCCCCGGCCCCAGTCAACCAAGGCGTGCCCCAGGGCTCTGTGCTTGGCCCCCTCCTCTTCACCAGCTACATGCTCCCACTCGGTCAAATCATCCGCCACCATGGTCTCAACTTGCACTCCTCCACTGATGACACTCAACTCTATCTCTGCACCAAACCATCCACCCAGCTCCCCCTCAATCTCTTGTCAACTCTCTGCACGAAATAAAAAACTGGATGTCTTCAAACTCAACAGCAATAAAACTCAATAAAACTCATGGTTGTGGGTCCATAGGCGCTGCTCCGGAAGGTTGGAAATCTGTTCCTCTCCATTGAAGGCGGCTCCATCTCTCCATTCCCTGAAGTCAGCAACATCAGCGTCATCCTAGACTCCACACCCTTTTTCCAGGCTCACATCTAACCAGTCACCAAATCTACTTTTTACCACCTCTGTAACATTTCCGACTCCGTGGCAGGGATTGACAGATTGACAAATTGGCAGAGAGTGCATTCATCACCTCCCACCTGGACTACTGCATTAGAGTCCTGTTCTGGGTTCCCAGCAAAGCCCTGGACAGGCTCTGACGTCCAAAACTCAGCCGCCAGGGTTCTCACCCACACCAAGCCCTGGCAGCACGTCACACCCACCCTCATTCACCTCCACTGGCTCCCCGTCAAGTCCCACATCATCTATAAAATCCTCCTCCTCACCTACAAGTCTCTCCATTCCCCCGCCCCCCAGGACCTAAAGGACTTCCTCCATCCCACATACCCCATCCCAGAGTCTGCGGTTCTCTGTTACAGGCCTGCCTCAATCCCTCACTCTCACCTCCAAACTGTAGGGGACTGAGCCTTTAGTGTTGTGGTCCCCACCCTCTGGAACTCTCTGCCTGCAGAGATCTGCAACGCCACCTCCCTGGACATCTTCAAAAACGACCTCAAAACCCATCTGTTTGGGTCCCACGAAAGGTGCTATATAAATCTAAGTTACTATTATTATTATTATTATTATTATTGACCAGTGATCTTACATTTCCCATAACTATATGGTTGGTATTCCATAGCCACCTTCCTCCTTCCTCCTCCAGGTCTCTCGCCTGCCACACCACTGTGTCAGAGTCCTATCAGCTGATCCCTAGTGTTAACAATGGAGCCCTGGCTCGCCTCTGCCTGGACGGGAATCAGGACAGATAAAAGTACTCCAAACATGAGAAAAACAAGACATAAAGTGCGGAGCCACATCTTTCTACTGGCCAAAAAATCTATCTTATTGGTTGATCAGATTCTCACCATCAGCGGGGTTTTCTTCTGGATACATTTTGCCATTTTATTTGTCCTTGGTAAGGACAGTACAGCAATGTAAGGTTCACTCAAATTTTCTCACACTGTGAGTCGTCTGTGTCTCAGACTCGCTCTCACATGGGTTTGTTTTCCTTGCCAGTTACTGACGCTCTTGTTTTGATGCAGCTGATGTCCCAAATGAAAATGCAGCAGAATCGTTGTCATTTAGAAATGAGATTGCGTAGAAGTATGAAACGAGATCGCGATTTTAATACAATTAATCATGCAGCTCTAATGCAGAGCCTCTTCCATCGAGACACAGACTGTCCCACTCCCATCAAGGTTTCACACCATCCAATCCAGAACTACTGGGTTCTGCAACAGCTTCTTCCCCCAAACTGTGAGATTCCTCAACAACCTGCTGCCACAAAAACATCTTCATCACCTCCACCCCTACAACCCCCACCATTTCAGACCAACCCCCCGCCCTCCTCCTACCACATACTGGATCTGCCCCCTCTCCCTTACACACACACACACACACACACACACACACACACACACACATACACACACACACACACACACACACACACACACACACACACACACATTCTTCAAAGGACCCCCTACACCGACACTTCATTTATTTACCTATTTATTCACCCAATGTGCAATTACATACTATTTCGAGTGTTACACTACCATCATACTATACCATGGTACTATACACCATTGTTACTACCATACTGTTACTTATCCTATACAGCTTTATAATTAAAGTGGCACAGGAACTATTGCAGTGACATTCATATATTACTCAGTTATATGCAGCGCACCAGCCCTCTCGGTCTCCTTTATCTTAAGTGTGTTGTTTTGTATGTGCACTTTTTCTCTATCTTTCTCTGCACTATTTAGCACCTAGTCCTAGTGAGAAACAACATTTCTTTTAGCTGTATACTGTGTATGTGGATGAATGACAGTAAGTTTACTTGACTACATTAGTACACATTAGTACACACATTAGTACACACAGCTGCCCTCACCTCTGGGAGTCGGGCTGTGACACAGCGTTCACAATGGCATCCACGGCGGGGTCAAACAGCTCCGGGTCGGGCAGCGCACTAAAGCAGTCCTGGACAAGGTCCTCGCTGTCGCTGAGAGGGACATCCAGCAGCACCCAGGAAGACAGGCAACGCAGCACGCGAGCCTTCACCGCCCCTGGGCTGTCCGTCCTCCTCAGCAGTTGCTGCAGCAACGGACACACCGACCCCCACTCTCTGCCCAGAGCCCCCCGCACCTGCAGGGGGCGATGAGGAGGTCAATGTGGGAAAGATTAACATCTCTTTACTGCTTCCAGTAAGATACACTGACTCCCAGAGGTCTCTTAACTTTCTTAGCTGGTTTGTAGCTAGCAGGCAGGCTAAAGCTAACAGATTCAGATAAAGAAACCAGAGGTCTCTTTTATTCGAGTATCTATTGAGGGCACCTACCTGCCCTACCTGTCCCTACCTGTCTCACCAGTCCCTTCCTACAGGTAGGACAGGTGAGGCAGACCCACCTGACCCACCTGACCTACCTGTGTAGCTGTGTGGCTGACGTACCTGTCCCTTCCTGTACTGTGGCAGTCTGCTGGTCTGGAACTCCTCTGGCAGGACGGTGAGCAGCTCCAGCAGAGCAAGGCAGCGAGCCCGTCCGTCGACCCCTCCCCCCTCTTCCTGGAAGACCCGCACCATCTCTGCCACAGCGCCAGGCCATGCCTCCGGCATTGTGTTAAGGGCCAAAGAGGCGAGAGCCACACAAAGGCGGGTCAGAACCATCTTAGACCCAGAGGAGAAGCAGGCGATCTGAGAGAAGAGCTGCGTCTTCAGAGACTCGTACTGATCTGACGGGATGTCGGACCAATACCGAGAGATCTTAGTGTGCAGGGCACTCGCTCCAAAGTACTGGATCTCTGGTACCTGAGGAGGAGGGGGAGGACAATGAAGAGCGTATGTGTGTCTGGGTGTGTGTGTGTGTCCATGTTTGTATGTGTCCATGTTTGTGAATGTGTTTATGTAATAGACTGTATAAAGGTGGCTGGCGTATCCCAACCTCATCTTGTACAAAAATGAGCCCCATTTGTCAGTCAGCCCTTTTTATAACATCAAATAACTAATTAAAAGTAAACATATCAGAATAATGAATACTTGGACATAAATCAGCATGATAAGAACTACCTATAATAACAGAAACCATGTTTGAGAAAAATCTCTTTGATGTGTATTTTGATTTTATAGTTTGACTTATGTCCCATCTGTTAACATGGAGGCGGGCTTTATGACCTATACTGCAGCCAGTCAGCAGGGGGCGATAGAAAGGTTAAAGAGAGCTGTCATGTCGTCCAAATTTTTATACAGTCTACTGTCCATGTGTGTGCACAACGTACCTTATCCGGGCTCAGGAGGACCCAGCAGAACTGCCAGGCCTGAGGCGACACCTGAGCCTGCATCAGCCACTTCTGGGCCAGATTCTTATTCTCTATATTTGGATCATAGTAGAGCTGATGAAGAGCCTGCAGGTGATGAAGAGGAGGAGTCAGAGGCATCCAAACAACGTACTCAAACAGAGACAATATGAGGAGTGTTAATTCATTGTATTTAATTTTAGTCCATGTGAAGTGTTTCAGGTCATAGCTGCTGCAGTCAGACAGAGGGCACTTACAGGTGAGATGGTACACCTGATCAAAAGGCTTCTCTCACACAACCAGGAAACACAAAGTTTACCTCAAAAACAACAAAGAGCTAAGAACTGCTGAGACACAGATCTGATCCTTTGGGGGGGGGAAAATTAATAGAGAGAAATATTAACAGAGTCAGAAACAATGACTGTAAATATAGATGGATGACTAGTCTCCATCTGCTCCCATTCTACAAAAGTGATGCCAAAATAGCCCCTGTGATAGGTGCTGCCATCTTGCAATGGTGATGTCATTTGAAGCCAGAGGCTGCGCAGTTGAGATCGACGGGTGAAGCGGCCGTAGCCACTTCCGCTAACCAAAACATACACTTAAAGAAAAAACAGCAAGGATCCCGCACGCCGTCGCGTTTAACAGCAGAACAGCTTCTTGTGTTGGTCTGAGGTTAACGTTCACAGGTATGGAAACTTCGATGACTGTAATGATTGTTTTTGTTACGTCTCCTCTCACCGATCGTCCTCCACTCTGCTAATTCGGAACTGACCGGCTGTAGGAGCAGTGTTGGTCAAAAGAGCTGTCAATCACCATTTTGACAGCATCAAATAAATAATTAAATTGAACTTGTCAGAAAACACTTGGACATAAATCAGCATGATAAGAAGTAACTATAACGAACGAAACCATGTTAGAGAAAAATGTATCTGGTGTGTATTTTGATTTTATAGTTTGACTCATGTCCCATCTGTTAACATGGAGGAGGCGGGCTTTATGACCTATACTGCAGCCAGTCAGCAGGGGGTGCTCGAAGTGTTTTGGCTTCACTTTTAGGGAGCTGTCATGTTGTCCATGTTTTTATACAATCTATGGTCAGAACAGGGTGAGGATCTACTTTCTCTGTCACACACACAGACACACATAGGCAGTGAAGTGTAACCAGCCTGCACTGAGAGGAAAAACATTGATTCAAACAGCTTTTGCTGCTGGTCTTAATCCCTGAAGATTGCTCACTTCAGTTCCTCCACCAGTTGTCTCTCCACAGTCCACAATAAACATGGCCAACAGTAAACATGTTCCACAATAAACACGGCCCACAGTAAACATGTTCCACAGTAAACACGGCCCACAGTAAACACGGCCCACAGTAAACATGTTCCACAGTAAACATGTTCCACAATAAACACGGCCCACAGTAAACATGTTCCACAATAAACACGGCCCACAGTAAACATGGCCAACAGTAAACATGTTCCACAGTGAACATGTTCCACAATAAACACGGCCCACAGTAAACATGTTCCACAGTAAACATGGCCCACAGTAAACACGTCCAACAGTAAACATGTTCCACAGTAAACATGTTCCACAGTAAACATGTTCCACAGTAAACACGGCCCACAGTAAACATGTTCCACAGTAAACATGTTCCACAGTAAACATGGCCCACAGTTAACATGGCCAACAGTAAACACGGCCCACAGTAAACATGTTCCACAGTAAACATGTTCCACAGTAAACACGGCCCACAGTTAACATGGCCAACAGTAAACATGTTCCACTGTAAACATGTTCCACAGTAAACATGTTCCACAATAAACACGGCCCACAGTAAACATGTTCCACAGTAAACATGTTCCACAGTAAACATGGCCAACAGTAAACATGTTCCACAGTAAACACGGCCCACAGTAAACATGTTCCACAGTAAACACGGCCCACAGTAAACATGTTCCACAGTAAACATGGCCAACCTTAAACATGTTCCACAATAAACACGGCCCACAGTAAACATGTTCCACAGTAAACACGGCCCACAGTAAACATGGCCCACAGTAAACATGTTCTACAGTGGAACATGTTCCACAGTAAACATGTTCCACAGTAAACATGTTCCACAGTTAACATGTTCCACAGTAAACACGGCCCACAGTAAACATGTTCCACAGTTAACATGTTCCACAGTAAACACGGCCCACAGTAAACATGTTCCACAGTAAACATGGCCAACAGTAAACATGTTCCACAGTAAACATGGCCAACAGTAAACATGTTCCACAGTAAACATGTTCCACAGTAAACACGGCCCACAGTAAACATGGCCCACAGTAAACATGGCCCACAGTAAACATGTTCCACAATAAACACGGCCCACAGTAAACATGGCCAACAGTAAACATGTTCCACAATAAACACGGCCCACAGTAAACATGTTCCACAGTAAACATGTTCCACAATAAACACGGCCCACAGTAAACATGTTCCACAGTAAACATGTTCCACAATAAACACGGCCCACAGTAAACATGTTCCACAGTAAACACGGCCAACAGTAAACATGTTCCACAATAAACACGGCCCACAGTAAACACGGCCCACAGTAAACATGTTCCACAGTAAACATGTTCCACAGTAAACATGTCCAACAGTAAACATGTTCCACAGTAAACATAGCCAACAGTAAACATGTTCCACAGTAAACATATTCCACAGTAAACATGGCCAACAGTAAACACGGCCCACAGTAAACATGGCCAACAGTAAACATGTTCCACAGTAAACATGTTCCACAGTAAACATGTTCCACAATAAACACGGCCCACAGTAAACATGGCCAACAGTAAACATGTTCCACAGTAAACACGGCCCACAGTAAACATGTTCCACAGTAAACATATTCCACAGTAAACATGGCCAACAGTAAACATGTTCCACAGTAAACATGTTCCACAGTAAACATGTTCCACAATAAACACGGCCCACAGTAAACATGGCCAACAGTAAACATGTTTCACAGTAAACATAGCCAACAGTAAACATGTTCCACAGTAAACATATTCCACAGTAAACATGGCCAACAGTAAACACGGCCCACAGTAAACATGGCCAACAGTAAACATGTTCCACAGTAAACATGTTCCACAGTAAACATGTTCCACAATAAACACGGCCCACAGTAAACATGGCCCACAGTAAACATGGCCAACAGTAAACATGTTCCACAGTAAACACGGCCCACAGTAAACATGTTCCACAGTAATCATGTTCCACAGTAAACACGGCCCACAGTAAACATGTTCCACAGTAAACATGTTCCACAATAAACACGGCCCACAGTAAACATGTTCCACAGTAAACATGTTCCACAATAAACACGGCCCACAGTAAACATGGCCAACAGTAAACATGTTCCACAGTAAACATGTTCCACAATAAACACGGCCCACAGTAAACATGTTCCACAGTAAACATGTTCCACCGTAAACATGTTCCACAGTAAACATGTTCCACAGTAAACATGGCCCACCGTAAACATGTTCCACAGTAAACACGGCCCACAGTAAACATGTTCCACCGTTAACATGTTCCACAGTAAACACGGCCCACAGTAAACATGTTCCACAGTAAACATGTTCCACAGTAAACACGGCCCACAGTAAACATGTTCCACAGTAAACACGGCCCACAGTAAACATGGCCAACAGTAAACATGTTCCACAGTAAACATGTTCCACAGTAAACACGGCCAACAGTAAACACGGCCAACAGTAAACATGTTCCACAGTAAACATGTTCCACAGTGAACACGGCCCACAGTAAACATGGTCAACAGTACATGTTCCACAGTAAATATGTTCCACAGTAAACATGGTCAACAGTAAATGTTCCACAGTAAACATGGTCAACAGTACATGTTCCACAGTAAATATGTTCCACAGTAAACATGTTCCACAGTAAACATGGCCAACAGTAAACATGTTCCACAGTAAACAACGTCAACAGTAAATGTTCCACAGTAAACATGTTCCACAGTAAACATGGCCAACAGTAAACATGTTCCACAGTAAACATGGTCAACAGTACATGTTCCACAGTAAATATGTTCCACAGTAAACATGTTCCACAGTAAACATGGTCAACAGTATATGTTCCACAGTAAACATGGTCAACAGTACATGTTCCACAGTAAACATGTTCCACAGTACATGTTCCACAGTAAACATGTTCCACAGTAATCATGGTCAACAGTACATGTTCCACAGTAAACATGTTCCACAGTAATCATGGTCAACAGTACATGTTCCACAGTAAATATGTTCCACAGTAAACATGTTCCACAGTAAACATGGTCAACAGTATATGTTCCACAGTAAACATGTTCCACAGTAAACATGGTCAACAGTACATGTTCCACAGTAAACATGTTCCACAGTAATCATGGTCAACAGTACATGTTCCACAGTAAACATGTTCCACAGTAAACATGGGGTCCGTTTCAGAAAGCGGGTTTAGTGAAAAGTTTGTTAACCCTGAAATGAGGGAAACCTCGGGTTTGCCGTTTCAGAAAGAGAGGTAACTTTAACTCTGAGTTGGATACTATGGTAACTGAGTCTGTGAACCTCACATGGGGTCCGTTTCACAAAGCAGGTTCGACAAACTCTGAGTCTAACCCTGAACTCTGAGTTGATCTACTCTGAGATATGAAACTCTGAGTTTTCGGTTCCAGAACAGCTGATCAGAGTTAGTTCAATCAACTCTGAGTAGGTTCAGCCGGAGTTAAGTGCATGCACGCTGACTGTAAAAAGTCAGCATTAATGGAGCCCCTATACCACGATTCACCATGGCAACGGTACACAAAAAGAGGTCCTCCTACGTCACTCCAGTGGAGCTCGAAATCCTCACGCGGACGTTCAGCGAATACGAGCATGTTTTTAGAAACATAAAGTAACACGGCTGCAGCTGCAAAAGAGAGAGAAGCGGCTCGAGTGAACACGTCAGTTTGAACTGGTCTGTTTATGTAATATTTAATCACGACTGGAAGCTAAAATTTATATTAATTTAGGAGCAATGCAGCGGGAGAAAAAAACATACATGGAAGCACTTCAGTCATATTTTTTAAATATCAAACAGATTAAATATCATTCAGTGGCTGTTTTAATGTGCATTAGCTTTATCCCTAACATGATGCTGACTTCACATACATTATAATTCATGTTGATTAAACTGAATGTGTTAGTTTAAAAAAAAAAAAACTTACGGCGTCTTATCTGAGTGCTCTCGGCAGTGGTGGTGGAAAATCTACAAATGATGACTTTGACACAGATTTGTCTTTTGATTTTTTTATCATAATTATAAAAGACTTTTGCAAAGCGGTCAGAGCAGCACAGAGACGCAACGTTTCTTCTTTTAATTTGTAACCGCTCAAACACGCGTGAGACGGGCTGAATGAATGAGAATTCGAATGACGGTTTTATATTCTAGAGGGAGAAGACAGAGCGAAACTCTGAGTGTCCTGAAGAAAACCTGCTCGCGACCAGGTGAGGTTCACAGACTCAGTTACCATAGTAACCAATTCAGAGTTAAAGTTACCTTTCTGAAACGGCAAACCCGAGGTTTCCCTCATTTCAGGGTTAACAAACTCTGGGTTTTCATTAAACCCGCTTTCTGAAACGGACCCCTGGACGCAAGCAGGTTTTCTTCAGGACACTCAGAGTTTCGCTCTGTCTCCTCCCTCTAGAATATAAAACCGTCATTTGACTTCCTCATTCATTCAGCCCGTCTCACGCGTGTTTGAGCGGTTACAAATTAAAAGAAGAAACGTTGCGTCTCTGTGCTGCTCTGACCGCTTTGCAAAAGTCTTTTATAATCAACATGAGTTATAATGTATGTGAAGTCAGCATCATGCTAGGGATAAAGCTAATGCACATTAAAACAGCCACTGAATGATATTTAATCTGTTTCATATTTAAAATATGATCAAAGTGAGGTTCAGCCATGAGCCTGTTCTGCCTGAGCCGCACCTTTCAATGATGTTCTGGTATTTTATTTTTAACTGCTTCCATGTACATTTTTTCCTCCCGCTGGATTGCTCTGTTTACTGTGGAGCATGTTTACTGTTGGCCATTATTACTGTGGAACATGTTTACTTGACCAAAGCTTTAATGGGACCTGCAGCTCTCACTCTCAACCTCTAATGGGACCTGCAGCTCTCACTCTAAAGCTTTAACGGGTCCTGCAGCTCTCACTCTAAACCTCTAACAGGTCCTGCAGCTCTCACTCTCAACCTCTAATGGGACCTGCAGCTCTCACTCTAAAGCTCTAACAGGTCCTGCAGCTCTCACTCTAAACCTCTAAAGCTCTAACGGGTCCTGCAGCTCTCACTCTAAAGTTCTAAAGCTCTAACAGGTCCTGCAGCTCTCACTCTAAAGCTCTAAAGCTTTAACGGGACATGCAGCTCTCACTCTAAAGCTCCAACGGGCTCTGCAGCTCTCACTCTAAAGCTCTAAAGCTCTGACAGGTCCTGCAGCTCTCACTCTCAAGCTTCAACGGGCCCTGCAGCTCTCACTCTAAAGCTTTGATGGGCCCTGCAGCTCTCACTCTAAAGCTCTAACGGGCCCTGCAGCTCTCACTCTAAAGCTCTAAAGCTCTAACGGGCCCTGCAGCTCTCACTCTAAAGCTCTAAAGCTTTAACGGGACCTGCAGCTCTCACTCTAAAGCTCTAAAGCTTTAACGGGACCTGCAGCTCTCACTCTAAAGCTCTAAAGCTTTAACAGGACCTGCAGCTCTCACTCTGAAGCTTTAACGGGCCCTGCAGCTCTCACTCTAAAGCTCTAAAGCTTTAACGGGACCTGCAGCTCTCACTCTCAAGCTTCAACGGGCCCTGCAGCTCTCACACTAAAGCTTTGATGGGCCCTGCAGCTCTCACTCTAAAGCTCTAACGGGCCCTGCAGCTCTCACTCTAAAGCTCTAAAGCTCTAACGGGCCCTGCAGCTCTCACTCTAAAGCTCTAAAGCTTTAACGGGACCTGCAGCTCCCCTCTAAAGCTCTAAAGCTTTAACGGGACCTGCAGCTCTCACTCTAAAGCTCTAAAGCTTTAACAGGACCTGCAGCTCTCACTCTGAAGCTTTAACGGGCCCTGCAGCTCTCACTCTAAAGCTCTAAAGCTTTAACAGGACCTACAGCTCTCACTCTGAAGCTTTAACGGGCCCTGCAGCTCTCACTCTAAAGCTCTAAAGCTTTAACAGGACCTGCAGCTCTCACTCTGAAGCTTTAACGGGCCCTGCAGCTCTCACTCTATAGCTCTAGAAGCTGAGTGAGAGCTGCAGGTCCCGTTAGAGATTAAAGGTGCTTTCACACCTAAAGCCCATTTGTTTGATTGCAGCCCTCCCTCTGAAACTCTTACAGATACAGTATATATATATATATATTAGGGCTGTCAATCGATTAAAATATTTAATTGCGATTAATCGCATGATAGTCCATAGTTAACTCCTGATTAATCACAAATTAATCGCACTTTTTACCTGTTGTAAATGTACCTTAAAGAGAAAGTTTTTAATCCTCTTATCAAAATGGGAATTGGCCAAATATGCTTCTTTTATGCAAATGTGTGTTTATTATTGTTGCAACATTCCAAAACAATGACAAATACTGTCCAGAATATTCTACAGAATAACCTCAAAGGTTCTGCACGCTCAAAAAATCTGCTGAAAGCAGAACATGGCGATCATCGCATATATCACTGATTTGTGTGAGAAGCACATCACATGTAGACTTACTCAGTCTGGATTAAACTCTTTCTAGATGCTGATTTCTTCCTTCCACAGTTTGATTGTTCTCTCTGCTTCACCTTAATTCACGTTTTAATTCACAAACTACTTTAATCTGATCTCTTTGCTTTGCTTCAGTCCCCCCCAACACACCTGTACCTCTGCGCTCTGCAGGTTAATAACGCGTTAATAACGCTTTATAAAGCGTTTATAAAGCTTATGCAGGGTGCAGATGTCATTCGGTAACAATCAATCGTTTTGATCGCTACGTCATCAATAATGACCTACAGAAAGAGGGGGCGGGGCCAGCAGCTGTGCAGGTGTGTTGGGGGACTGAAGCAAAGCAAAGAGATCAGATTAAAGTAGTTTGTGAATTACAACGTGAGTAAGGTGAAGCAGAGAGAACAATCAAACTGTGGAAGGAAGAAATCAGCATCTAGAAAGAGGGTTCTCCAGACTGAGTAAGTCTACATGTGATGTGCTTCTCACACAAATCAGTGATATGCCATGATTGCCATGTTCTGCTTTCAGCATATTTTCTGAGCGTGCAGAACCTTTGAGGTTATTCTGTAGAATATTCTGGACAGTTTTTGTATTGTTTTGGAGTGTTGCAACAATAATAAACACACATTTGCATAAAGGAAGCATATTTGTCCATTCCCATGTTGATAAGAGGATTAAACACTTAAAAACTTAAAAAATATCTCTTTAAGGTACATTTACAACAGGTAAAAAATGTGTGATTAATCTTGCGATTAATCACGATTTAACTATAGACAACCATGTGATTAATCGCGATTAAATATTTTAATTGATTGACAGCCTTAATACACACACACACACATATATATGTAAATATATAGGAGGAACACTGTTTGTTCCTCCTACTGGAGCTGTCTACTGCCCCTTGTCTGTCTGTCTCTCTCTCTCTCTCTCAATTTAATCAAATGTACGCTTTATTGGTATGGGAAACATACAGTTACATTGCCAAAACAAGTATGAATTAAATAACAAAATTAAGTACAATAATAGAAGATTAAGAAGATAAGAAGAAAATGTGTATTCAGAGCTGTGTAACATTGCAGCAATACATAACAATAGGTGGTCTTCAACTGAAAATACAAACTGGAAATGGTGAATTTGCTCTTAAACATATTTACAAATAAGTTAAGATAAAATATTAAGATAGAAATAGGAAGAAAAAAAAATCTCGGTTGCCTACCCCACCCCTCCTAAGATACAGAGCCCGAGCCGCCCCCCCGCCCCCAGGGAGGTTCATCACAGCAACCAGCCAGCGTTGCCCAGCATGCGCGCGCGCGCACACGCACAGACATATACAGGGTGTTATACAGTCGGTTCATACGTTTTTTACCAGAGAAAAAGACGAAGAAGAGCATAATTTCATGACACAACTACGACCTGTTCATAACTCAGGACTCATTGAAATACATCCGGACAGATGAGATTCACGATTGTCTGCAGACACACTGACATCATCTCTACAGAAATAAAACATCTAGATTTATCTTCATATATGTAAGAGCTGTATGTTTCCAGCTCTACTGTCTGCTTCATAGATACACACAAACGCACACACCTTCTCTACGTTTTCCACGGTGAAGTCCAGGGCGGCCGGTGTTGTCCTCCCCGGTGTGTCCATGTCTCCGCGGACACGGAGCTGTCAAACGATCACAGAGCAGCACGTTCAACTTCCGGTAAACCTCCCGAAAACGTTGCACAAGGTACCGTTTAAAGAAAAGCGTTATTTTAACGTAGCGCCGTGTTCGTTAGCCACACAGCATTACAAATATAACCATGACATGACAAGCTATCGGGCAAGCTAACATTAGCTACCTGACGCTAACCTGCTGTATTGGAAAACACTATAGCAACGGCTAGCGACACAATGCTAACGCCTAACTAGCTAACATAGCAGAACATTAAAGGCTGTATTAGCACCAACCGCAGCCAAACGAGGCGTTTATATTAACCTTAATATCATATTCAGAGTGTGAACACATTATTAAAAGCTGGCGGCTGAGTATTTTATCAGTTTGCGAGCGACAGCGCCGATATTTCCACACCTTCGAGTCTGCGTCGGTCTGAGATGATGCTGGCAGCTCGCTAGCGTTTTTCTGTCGCGGCTCCGTCACCGAGCTGCTGCTGCGTTCAGGGTCTGTGAGACAAATCAGTCACAGGCAGCTCAACTGACACCCAACAAACAACAAATAAACAACGACTTCAAAAATATTGCAGCTGCGTGCTACAGCTGAAAACAGTTATGTATTATTATAAATTGAGTATTTTTAGTCTTCATACAATAACGGCAAGGTTTCTATTGTTAGATGAAATAACTGCTGTCTTATGATTCAGTTTCACTCCAGCACTGTCGTACATTAAGATCACGAGAATGCAGCATTCCTCCCTCTGTCCGGCATAATGTCACTCTGTCATCATGAAGCTGCAGTATTATGGCGGTGATAAAGCATCACCTCCTTGTGTCACATGTTGTCCTTGTAATACATTTCTTACAAAAACTTTCGATTTTTAATATAATTATGCTATTTTTAGATATATTTTCAATGAAAACAATTTATATAACTTTTGTATGTATGTAGTCCTAAACCCACTGATATAAACCCCTGATATCTATAATCCTTTTTACCTCAAAACACCCACATTACTGCTGTATAAGCCCAGTCATAACATCTATATCTCTAAGGGAGCAGATTAAGCCAACAGTCTGATCTATGGTGATGATAAATATTCTGCTTTACACCTCAAACAAACATTAAGAGACACAACATCATGTTCAAATATGGATTCAGTGTGAAACACAGAAACAGTTT
Source organism: Semicossyphus pulcher (assembly GCF_022749685.1). Taxonomy (NCBI): domain Eukaryota; kingdom Metazoa; phylum Chordata; class Actinopteri; order Labriformes; family Labridae; genus Semicossyphus; species Semicossyphus pulcher. The sequence continues at coordinate 117,282 of NW_027211715.1, forward strand.
ATTTTAACAAACATGGAAGAAACGAGATCCCACAGAGAAGAACACTTTTAAAGTCTCCACCACGTGTGTAGAGTCACAGGGCCAGTGTTAGAGAAACAGCGACCCCATGTGGGCCACCTGAGACATCACACTCTATTCAACGTCCTGAAGAAAGACCAATAATACAACAGAGAGGACACAGTGCAAACTACAACAACAGAGAGGAAACACTTCAAACCATACATGTTTCATCCTTTCAAACTAATCACTACTCAAAAGTCTTAGAGTCAAGTGTTAAATACATTAAAAGGGAAAATATCACAGAAACATGCTGATAACCCATCTCTGTTATGAACTCTATTTTAAATAAAATAAAGAGTTTAAACTGATCTATTTGTTGTCTCAGTTCGTTCTCTGATTCATGTGAGATTGACGAGGATGTCATATAATACTGTAATGGTTAAGGTTCATGTTCTGGGTTTGTTTGCAGTGAAATGCTACGTTTCTAACTCATGTTTTATCTCTGCAGCTGTGTTTAAGGTGTTTAATACATCCATGAAAGCAGCTGCAGTCACATAAGATGAGATAAGATACAATAAGATAAGCTAAATTGATCCCGCATAGGGGAAATTTACTTGTTACAGCAGCTCACAAAAAGGCAAATTAAATATAAAGTACTCAAGTAATAAAAAAAGACAAAAAGTTCAGTTGGCATAAAAGTATGAAAACATATGATGACATGAATAGTTACAGTAACAAAAATAATAGTAGTAAAAAAACGTTTCACACTATGTACACATTTTTCCTTGTCGATAGATATGCATGGGGTTATTTTTCTGCACAGAAAGTTGTACAGCCATTTTAAAGATAAAAAACATGGTGTGTAGTGTGACAGCCCTCTTGGCTTCCTGTGTGGGGCTGTCTTTTCTTTTGTTAGGAGAGAACCAGGAAGTGCAATCTGCTAATCATTGCACCTGTGTCTGCTGCTCCTCAGCTATATAAGCTGCTGGATTCAGCCAGTCTTGCTCTCTCTTCCTGTGCATATGGTTTGTTGTTTGGGTTAGACTGTTTCCTTATTTAGTTTCCTTGGTTTCTCACACTACATTTACTATTTTTGGGTTTATTCTAAATAAACTTAGTTTATAGACTTAGACTTAGACTCAACTTTATTGATCCCTTTGGGATGACTCCCTCTGGGAGGCTTCTGTGGTAGATTGTTATATTCAGGATCCTTCTGAAACACTGTTGTCAACACGTCTCCTGCCACACCACCTGGAGTTTTGTTTGTTACTTTGTCCTCGTCGATATTTTTGTATTTTTGTATATTTTTGCCTCAAGTGTATTAAAGACTGTTCCTAACCTGCTTCCTGTGTCTGTGTCCGCTATTTTGGGTCCAACCTCTCAAAAACGTGTCAGAATTATCTGGCCGACGTGAACCCTGCGGATACAGAACATTTTAAGCAGGTGTTGTCGTACCAGGGTGCACTAGTCGGACAGAATGAGTCGGCATTACGCCACATGAGGAGACTCTCCAACAACTTAGGACCAGCGTAACTCAGCTCGGTGGCCGCATGGACAACGTGGTCTTTAGCCATTTCACTCCATAATCCTGCACTCTGTTCAAGTTTTCAAGCGTTCTCTTGTGAGATGTGCACATTTTTTGATCAGCCCACTAAGGGAAAAGAAGTTGTGAGTCAGCTCCTATCGTTACATCAGGGCAAAGATCCCGTTTCCTTTTATGCACTAAATTTTCGACTACTAGCCATTGAAAGTGGTTGGTATGAGCTGGCTCTGCAGGGAATAAGCTTGTCCACTAGGTTAGATAATAGACTGAGGGAGAGACGTAGGAAGAGAGCAGAGAGAGCTCCCCCTACTACTCCAGTTCCCCACACCCGTTCCCAGAACTTTTCCCTCACGGCCTCATCTACCAGGGAGGCTGAGTGCCCAGGAGAAGCAACTCCATCTATGAGTACGGGAGAGGAGCCCATGCAGCTGGGTCGTTCTTGTCTCACTCCCGCAGAGAGAGGCCTCACTAGCGCCCCAGCAGGTTTCCAGGCATTGATTAACGACGTCCGCCGGGATATGCTCAACAGATTCTTTTTTGTCTATTTTGACGACAACCTGATTTTCTCTAAAGACCCTGTTGTTTGCCTGACATGTTTCTCACATACGTTCAGTACTCCAAAGATTGCTTGAGAATAAGCTGTTTGTTAAAGCTGAGAAATGCGAATTCCATGTCTCCTCCGTGAACATTCTGGGGTATGTTATGGAGAAGGGCCAGCTCAAGCCAGACCCGGCCAAGATTAAGGCTGTGGTGGATTGACCAATACTTGAGTCTCGCAAACAACTCCAGAGTTTTCTAGGCTTAGCTAATATCGACGGTTTATCAAGAACTATAGCCGTATGGCTAGCCCTTTGACCCGACTCACCTCAGTAAAGAAACCATATGAATGGTCACCCGTGGCCCAGACTGATTTTGAAACACTCAAGACTATGTTTTCTAGTGCCCCAGTACTCATTCACCCAGACCCTGAGTTTGTGGTGGAGGTGGACGCCTCTGACTCCGGTGTTGGCGCAGTGTTGTCTCAACGTTCCCCAGTTGACCAGAAGCTTCCCCCCTGCGCCTTTTTCTCCAGACGCTTATCCCTGGCAGAAAGGACTTACAACATGGAGTTGCTCGTCATCATCCTGGCTCTTCAGGAGTGGAGACACTGGCTTGAGGGTACTGTACACCCATTCATTGTTTGGACTGATCATAAGAACATCATATCATATCTTCATTCTGCTTCATTCAGGCTAAACTGCCGTCAGCCTCAGTGGGCTTTGTTCCTTGGGAGGTTTAACTTCACCCTGACATTCCAGGAATGTGAAGCCGGATGCCTTCTCTCATCAGTTAAAGTCCCCTATGGAGGATAGCCCTGAAGAGACTATTCTGCCCCCCTCATGTGTGGTTGGAGTGGCCAGGTGGGAGATCGAACAGGTGGTCCAGGAGGTTCTACGGGAACACCCCACTCCAGATGATGGACCGCCGGGACTTCTGTTCCTTCCGCCGCCAGCGAGGTCCTAAGTTCTTCAGTGGGGACACTTCTCCAAAGTGGCCTGCCACCCAGGGTCTCATCGCACTCTATCTCTATTGCAACAATGATTCTGGTGGCCCACCATGGCTCCTGACGCTCAAGAATTCGTTGCTGCCTGCTCCGTCTGTGCCCGAAACAAATCCTCTAACTGTGTTCCAGCCGGTCTCCTCAGACCTTTACCCCATCGTCCCTGGTCTCACATCGCCATAGATTTTGTCATTGGACTTACCCCCTCTGAAGGTAACACAGTCATACTCACCATTGTAGACAGGTTTTTAAAAGCAGTACAATTCATTCTCCTAACCAAACTTCCTCCAGCCTTGGAGACAGCCACTTTGTTAGTTCAACATGTTTTCCAGCTGCATGGTATCCCACCAGACATTGTCTCCGATCAGGGCCCCCAGTTCGCTTTCCAGGTGTGGAAAATCTTCTGCATAGCGCTGGGGGCCTCAACTAGTTTTCCATCCGGTTACCACCCCCAGACCAATGGCCGGATGGAGCGGGCCAATCAGGATCTGGAAACTTCCCTGCGATGTGTGGCGGCTCGTCTCCCTGCCTCCTGGTCTACCCACCTGCCGTGGGTGGAATATGTCCACAACTCCCTGGTCAGCTCTGCCACAGGTATGTCTCCATTCATGGTCTCACTGGGGTTTCAGCCCCCCTTGTTTCCCAGTCAGGAAGGAGAAGTGGCCGTTCCCTCTGTGCAAGCCCACCTTCGTCGTGCCCGCCGAGTCTGGCGGGAAACCTGTGCTGCCCTTACCAGAACTGCTGCCCGTAACCAGAGGATTGCTGACCGTCACCAGACCCCTGCTCCAGAATACAAAGTGGGTCAGCAGGTATGGCTATCAGCACGGGATCTCCCTCTCCAAGTGGAGTCCAAAAAACTCACCCCCAGGTATATTGGTCCTTACCCTATTGAAAGGATTATTAACCCTAGTGTCGTATGACTAAAGTTTCCGCCTTCCCTCAATGTACACCCCTCATTCCATGTGTCTCTCTCAAGCCAGTGTCACACAGCAACCTGAGCCCTCCGGCCGAACCCCCTCCTTCCACCCGACTCATCGCTGGTCGTCACCCTGCCTTCACGGTCCGCCAACTGCTGGATGTTCGTCGCCGAGGCCGTGGTTTCCACTTTCTGGTGGACTGGGAGGGGTACAGTCCAACCTCTCAAAAACGTGTCAGGTTGTCCATAATCGATGTCAGCTTGGCTAACATCCTCCTCTCACCCAACTCTCTATGGAGTCCATAATAATAATAATAATAATAACTTTAGTTATATAGTACCTTTAAAAACAAGAGTTTACAAAGTGCTTTGACAGCCAAGCAAACAAAGTAAAGCAGAGAACAAGCAAATCACACAACAAGCAAAGCACAAAACCCAATACCCAATAGGCAACAGGAGAACCCACACAACCAAGACCAAGGGGACGACGCAGGAAGAAGTAGAGTAAATAAAATGAAATAAAATAAAATACCTAAAAGAGATAAAGAAAGGAAATAATGCAAAAAGAAATAAAAGCTGTAAAAGCAATAGGAGAGATAGAAACCAGTAAAAGGCAATAAAAACAATAAAAGAGCTAAAGCAATACAAGCAATAAAAAGGAATCAAATCAGTAAAACAACAAAAGAGATTAAAGCAATAAAAGCAATAAAGGAGATAAAGGATCAATAAAAACAATGAAAGATTGAAAAGTAAGAATAAGGTGAATAACATTTTAAAAACATAAATTAGAGCCAATAAGAATACGATAAGAAGACGACATCACATAAAAGCAAGTCTATAAAAGTGAGTTTTAAGAAGAGATTTAAAAGATGTCACAGATTTTGCGAGCCTTATCTCCTCAGGCAGGTTGTTCCAAAGCCGAGGGGCCCTGGTGGCAAAGCCCCGATCCCCTTTGGTTTTAAGCCTCGACTTTGGAACGACCAGAAGGCCCCCACCTGAGGATCTAAGGCTGTGGGCTGGCTCATATGGTGTCAACAACTCTGTGATATAGCTTGGAGCCAGACCCATACGTGCTTTAAAAGTGATCAGTGAAATCTTAAAATCAATTCTAAAAGTCACTGGAAGCCAGTGTCAAGAAGCCAGGACGGGGGTGATGTGATGTCGTCTGTTTAAACCAGTAAGAAGCCGAGCTGCTGCGTTCTGGACTATTTGGAGGCGAGAGAGAGATTTCTGATTGATTCTGGAGAGCAGGAAGTTACAGTAATCCAGTCTGGAGAAGACGAGAGCATGGATTATTTTTTCGAGGTCCGGTTGGGTAATTATTGCTTTAGTTTTGGAAATGGTGCGTAAGCAGGACTGTACTACTCTCTTTATATGTGGGTCAAAGGTTAGGTCACGGTCGAATATTACGCCAAGGTTTCTGGCAGTGGGCTTTACATTGTCAGACATGGCGCCAAGGCCGCTATCGAAATGGAGGGTGGAGTTATGTGGATTTATTATTATCATTTCTGTTTTGGAGTTATTTAATTGAAGAAAGTTCTCAGCCATCCAACAGGTGGTGTCACTGAGACAGTCTTTGACAGCAGCTAGGCTCCTAGGGTCCCCAGGTCTCAGTGGGAGGTATATCTGTGTGTCGTCTGCATAGCAGTGAAAGGAGACATTGTGGCGCTGCATTATTTGGCCAAGTGGCAGCATGTAAATTGAAAATAAAATCGGACCTAAAACTGAACCTTGCGGTACACCACAGGTAATTGTAGTGGTAGAAGACGAGTATTTACCTACGGTGACCGCAAAGGTTCTAAAAGATGAGAATAAAACCAACTAAGTGCAGTGTCCCTGATACCAACCCAATTCTAAGACGATCAATTAAAATGGCATGATCCACGGTGTCAAAAGCTGCACTTAAGTCTAAAAGGATTAAAATTGTGCCCTCCCCCTGTCTGCTGCTAAAAGTAGGTCATTGGTTACCTTGAGGAGGGCCGTTTCTGTACTGTGCTGAGCTCTAAAACCAGATTGAAATTTCTCAAAGAGGTTGTTAAAAGACATAAAAGATAAAAGTTGAGTTGAAACCACTTTTTCTGAAACTTTTGATAAAAATGGCAGTTTAGAAATTGGCCTAAAATTGTTAAAATCAGAGGGGTCGAGGTTGGCTTTCTTTAAAAGAGGTTGGACCACAGCGTGTTTAAAAACAGATGGGAATATGCCTTCCTCCAAGGAGCTGTTGATAATCGATAAAATACTGGGTCCAACAGTGTTAAAAACCTCTTTGAGAAACTTGGTGGGAATAAAATAAAGACTGCATGTAGTGGATTTCATGTGTGATAAGATTTCAGATTAAAAGGAAACACGCCCAAAACTGCTAAAATAACTAAAAATGTCCTTCCTGGTGTGTAAAATACGGTCTGGCTGGGTGATTTGTTTTCTTATGTCCTTGACTTTGTTTGTAAAAGAAATTAAAAACCTCTCGCACAGCTCTTGAGAAGCATCAGTAAGAGGACGGGGGAGGGGGTGGTGATGGATTCTAAAACCTTAAATAAAATTCTGGGGTTAGAATGATTGGCTAAAATTAGGTCGAATAAAATGAGGCTCTTGTGTCTTTCGTCTTTTGGTACTTTTTCAATGCTTCTTTCCAGATATCATAAAATATTTGTAAACCATTCTTTTTCCATCGTCGTTCCTTTCTTCGACAGTCTCTTTTTAGTTCATGTGTTGACTCTGTAAACCATGGCTGGGCTGCTCTGTTACATTTTTTGTCTTGGTAAGGAGCAACAGATTCCAGGACGGTCCCACAGGTTTGATTAAAAAAGGAGACCAGCTCCTCCGTGTTAAAATTTGGGTGAAAGGCAGTTGAAGAGGCTGACATAAAAAGCTCAGAAAACTTGCTAGCAGACATTGAGTTAAAAACACGACGGCGGACAGGTGCATTGTCGGTAAAAGGTGGCTGGGATAAAACCATTCTGAATTAAACAGCCTTATGATCAGACACACAGATATCCTTTGTCTCAAAGTTGTCAGGGCTGAGACCACTGTATAAAACTAGATCTAAAATATGGCCCTTTGAGTGTGTGGATTCCCCTATTGCCTGAATGGAGTTAAAAGATTCCAGAGTGTCCATAAAATCACCAACAAGAGTTTGATCAGGGCAACAGACATGTATGTTAAAATCGCCTAAAATAAGGATTCTGTCAGATTTAGAAACAAGATGGGATAAAAACTCTGAAAACTGTGACCACTGACTGTGGTCTGTAGATGATTAAAATTAGCACAGGATCCTTTAAATGAACCATAAAACCAAGATGCTCAAATGATGTAAAACCGTTATGTAAAATAGGGGTGCATTTCAAAGTTTTTCTGTAGATGACAGCAACCCCCCCTCCCCTGCCTGACAGTCGGGGTTGGAGGTGAGTAAAATCAGGGGGGTTGCTTCAATAAGCGCACTACAGTCTCCTGGGGTCAGCCAAGTCTCTGTCATTATAAAAAAGTCCAATTTATTATCCGTTATAAAATCGTTACAAATAAAAGGACCCATAGGACAGTCCACAACAGAACTGGCCCTCCTGACCAGTTTGTTCAGTCTCTTCCTGTCCCTCTCTGTGCTCCCTTCTCTGCAGCAGACCACTGCATAGAAGACTTGCAGACGCCACCAAAGTGTCATAAAATGTCCATAACAGAGTTCTGCACACCCCAAAGGACCTCAGTTTCCTCAACAGGTGCAGATGACTTTGGCCCTTCTTGTACAGGACGTCTGTGTTGTGTGATCAGTCCACTTTTTTATTGAGGTGAACACCCAGGTATTTGTAGGTCTCCACCCTCTCGATGTCCAATCCCTGGATGTTCACCGGTGCAGTCTGGGGAGTCTTTCTGCAGAAGTCGATCACCATCTTCTTCATCTTGCTTCCATTGAGCTGAAGATGGTTAAGCTCACATCAGTCAACAAAATAGGTTGTGACCTCCCTGTACTCCCGTTCGTTCCCCTCAGATACACACCTGACGATGGCTTTATCATTTGAGAACTTCTGGAGGTGACAGCTCCCAGAGTTGTAACTGAAGTCCGATGTGTACAGGGTGAAGAGAAAGGGGAGAACACTGTCCCCTGTGGGACCCCTGTGCTGCAGACCACCTTGTCAGACACATAGTCCTGAAGCCTCACATACTGTGATCTGTTGGTGAGGTAGTTGATGGTCCACACAGCCAGGTGACAGTCAACACCCGCAAATTCTAGCTTCCCCCTGAGCAGTGAAGGCTGGATCATGTTAAAGGCACTGGAGAAGTCAAAGAATATGACCCTCACAGTGCTGCTGGTGTTCTCCAGATGTGTCAGTGATCTGTGAACAGGTGGATGACGCAGTCCAATGCCCAGTTGGTCAGCAAACTGCAGGGAGTCCAGATTTGAGCTCACCAGGGAACGGAGGTTGTTCAGAATGATCCTTTCCATGATCTTCATCAAGTGAGAAGTGAGGTCTGAAGTGGTTGGGCTACCTAGGATGTGTAGTCTTTGGGACTGGAACCACACAGGAAGTCTTCCATAGCATTGGGACCCCCTCCAGACTTAGGCTCAGGTTGAAGATGTGCAGGAGCACCTGAAAGAGCTGGTCTTCACAGTACTTTAAGAGTCTGGAGCTGACGCATCAGGAGCTACAGCCTTTTCGCCTTGATCTTCTAATCAATATCTCACTAACATGTGACTGCAGGTATTCACATGAAGCAAAGAAACAGCAGAAGAGACACCAAAGAGGTCAGGGAGGAAGAGAGCTCAGAGAGGAAGAGAGCTCAGAGTGGAAGAGGAGGTAAGGGAGGAAGAGGAGGTCGGAGAGGAAGAGAGCTCAGAGTGGAAGAGGAGGTCAGGGAGGAAGAGGAGGTCGGAGAGGAAGAAGAGTGCATAGGAGGCGGAGGAGCTCAGGTTCGAAAAGGAGCGAAGAGAAGATATGATAATAATTCTGGTTCTCTGATCCTGTTTGTCTCTCCGTCAGACACTCACCTGAAGAATACATCCACATCTCCGTCTCCTCCTCTTCCTTCTCCTCCTCGTCCTCCCTTCCGCCTCCTGGGAGTGACGACTCTACTCCAACACACCATCAACCTCAAACACCACCACCCAAAATCACACTGATCACTCTGCCCCGGGAAAGACATGGCCACCACAACACATCTTGCCTCCATCACACCCCAGCCCCCTTCCCCCCCAACAACCCACACCTGACCACGCACCTGACCCACCAAAAACAGTCGCCTCCACCCCATTATTCCCCATCCTCCCCGCAGATGCGACCCACCAGCTCCATGTGGGCAGAGACTGTCAGTCTGTTTATATTTGTCTCTGAATCTGACATAAAGGAGATACTGTTCTTTGTTCAACACACACACACACACGCACACACACACACACACACACACACACACACACACACACACACACACCCTGTACTGTCACCACCAGACACTCATCAGTCCTGGCTGTTTGTGATGGAGGTCATGTGATTCGATGCTCTGAGTACATAAATGTTTGTTATGCCTCCACGCTGGCGACAGCCGTGACCAGAGCCATTATGTTTTCGGGTTGTCTGTCCGTCCCATTCTTGTGAACGCGGTATCTCAGAAACGCCTGGAGGGAATTTCTTCAAACTTGGCACAAACGTCTACTTGGACTCAAGGATGATCTGAGTAGATTTTGGTGATCAAAGGTCAAGGTCACTGTGTTCTCACAAAACATATTTGTGGCCATAACTCAAGAATTTATACCGAATTCTGACAAAATTTCACACAAATTTCTAATAGGTTTAAAATGATGAAGTGATGACATTTTATTCCCAAAAGGTGAAAGGTCAACTTCACTGTGACAGCATAATGCTTCATATTGTCACTCCAATCCAATTCTTATTGATTTAGACCCCAAGGTACTTGTATGAATCCACTCTTTTCACTTTCTCTCACTGGATGACACCAGGACAGGGGGCCTCCTGCTCCTCTGGCAATCCACAACAAGCTCTTTGATCATGCTAATGTTGAACTTAAGGTGATGATAATTGCATCATGTGTCATCAGGTCTTCATCAGTACTCTCTCCTCTCCTGGAAAAATAGTCTCTAAGTGAGGGCAGCATAGTTCTCACTGGAAACTATTCACTGGAATCAAACATGTCACTATAGTATTAACTTCCATTTCGCCAAAACATACACTTCATACCTTTTGTTTAATAGCTCCAACATCTAGAGTCCACACAGGCAGAAATGTAACTTCAACTTGACTAGTTGGCGGAGGCATACAACCGCAAGCCGGTAATTCTAGTTCTCTGTGTTCTACTTCTTCTGTCTGTTCTACATCTACAGAACATGTCTCTGTGTTCTACTTTTTCTGTCTGTTCTACATCTACAGAACATGTCTCTGTGTTCTACTTTTTCTGTCTGTTCTACATCTACAGAACATGTCTCTGTGTTCTACTTCTTCTGTCTGTTCTACATCTACAGAACATGTCTCTGTGTTCTACTTCTTCTGTCTGTTCTACATCTACAGAACATGTCTCTGTGTTCTACTTCTTCTGACTACCACGATTCATAAACAAACATTATGTGTTGTTGTTTCTGGTCTTCATGAGGAACCTGTTGCACAGAAGTAAAATAATCTGAAGTTCTCTGTGAATCTTCATGACTCACCTCTGACTACATCAGCTATTGGTTAACCTGAACTCTACCTGAGGCCTATACAACAAAGCAAGTTCAGCATACCCAGGGTATCTTTTGGTTATCTGCTCTCAGTAACTCTAACAAAGGAGATCACGCTAAGCAGTCACACATCGCTATTATGGGTTGTAGTTGTTTAGTTTTGTATTTAGTTTACTGTGTTCCTGTCTTGATTTAGTTATGTAATTCATTTGTGTTTCATTGTTCAGACGATTTCCTGTTTTACTTTGTCACCTAGTCTTCTGTGATCTTCCACTTCCTGTCTTATGTGTTTCCAGCTTGTTTGATTATGTGCCCTGCCCTTATTGTTTTCACCTGCCATTGATTGTCTCACCTGTGTCTGATTAGCCTCACCTCCTAAGTTTATTTAGTCTCTGTGCTGCCCTGTGCCATTGTCAGTTGGTTGTTTGTCATTTGTCTACCTTTTCTCCTTGTGGATTACTTTCTTGTGGGATTCCTTGTGTTTTGCAGAGTTTTGGACCTCATCTTATTTTATTTAGATTTCTTACATGGACTCCACAGTAATCATTTGTTTTTTCAAGTTTATTTTGTTTGAATAAATTATCCACCTAAGTCTGCACCTGGGTCCTCTCCATTTTTGTGTTCTACAGAGAGGAGGTGAGAGCACTGACAACATGGTGCAATGACAACAACCTCCTGCTCAACGTCAGCAAGACCAAGGAGATGATTGTGGACTACAGCTACACCCATCCATACAGGGGGAGCAGCAATGGAGAGAGTCAGTTGCTTCAGGTTCCTGGGGATTAACATCAGTGAGGATCTCAACTGGTCACGCCACCCAGACATGATCCTAAAGACAGCGAGACAGCGCCTCTTCTTCCTGCAGCGTCTGAGGAGGTTTGGCATGGACACCAGGATACTCTCAAACTTCTACATATGCACCATCGAGAGTATTCTGGCTGGGAACACCACGGCCTGGTATGACATCTGTACCACCCTCGAGCGCTGCATAGGGTGGTAAAATCAGCCCAGCGCATCAACAGGACAGAGCTACCAGCCATCCAGAGCATTTACAGCCAGCGCTGCAGGAGGAAGCAAAGCGGATCCTCTCCGACCCCAGCCACAGACTGTTAATGCTCCTCCATCTGGCAGGCGGTTCAGGAGCATCCAGACTAAAACCAGCAGGTTCAGGGACAGTTTTTAGCCACAAGCCATCACGCTGCTGAATTGCTGAACTGCCTCACACATAAACTCACACACACACACACACAAAGAAGGGATTACCTTCTTTCAGGGATTATTATTGGGCAGCACAGCTGAGACCCATGACATGCTGGTGCAACCCATCATACGGTACCCAGTGGAAATCTGTTGAGGAGAGAATACCCTCTATTCCCATACAAGCTCTCATAGCCAACAGCAATTTGCAAATATTGATATATAGATATAATGGGAAATGCAAGGGTAAAACTGACCCAAAACTGACTCAGCTCACCTGGGCCCAGTGTGCTGAGGTTACTTAAGCTCCAGCAGGAAGCCTGTCTCTCTCTTCTCTGGCTCTCTCAACAGGCACATGCGTTTGGTGATGTTGGTTTGAGTTTACTTTTTGTTTTGTTTGCATTGTACAACACTTGTCCACATACACATTCTCCACTCATGCACATCATACACTACTAACTACTGATTTCCACACCTCATACTGTAAATATCTAATTTGGCCTAATTTGATTTAATCTGTTAAATAAAGCTCCATCTTTTATGTTGGATACTTAATTTGGTTTGATTTGAATGAATAAAGATTTGTTTGAACGTTTGGCATGGTGTGGTCTCCCTTCTTTGTTGTGACTTCTGAGCCAGGTCATGACAAATGGGGGCTCGTTCATTAGGTTGTGAAGAGTCTGTTTTGTGCTTTAGGTTGTAGACCTTAGGTAACAAGTCTTGGTTTGAGCATTTAAATTAGTTGGTTCAACGTGGTGCTGAATCTGGCTGTGCTTTACTGTCAGGGTTGTTTTTGTCTTAGATGTTGGACTCTGATTTCTGCTTGTTGGGAGATACACCATGTGTTCTCTGGAAGCCTTTGTTTGTGAGGTAATGTTGGGTCATTGTGTACCAGTCAGAAAATAATTGTTACTGTTTTGATGCACTGTGGACAGAGATTTCTCCACCAGGTGGTAGGGTGCTTTCCTCTAGGGATTGTGTCAGTTAGTTTTTTTCTGCTTGTGTGGTAAAGTGGCCAGAGCAGTCGTCTCGGGGGCACATCCGCTGCCGTCGCCATATAATGGTTGCTTACCCGGGCTGTCGGGCTATAGTCATTGAATGTATATAATGGTGATTATTACATTTAGTGCAGTTCATAAAAACCTACCCTTAGTACCACAAGAAGACTAGGGTTGAGCCTTAGCTGGTCAGGTAGTTAGGGGGAAGTTCTCTGTCAAGGGGCAAGCATCTGCCCAAGTGTGAGTCTAGCAGTGAACATATTTTATGTATTGGAGTTTTTTGTGATGCCTACGGTGGCGTTTGTGAAAAGCTGTAAGAAGGATCAGTTAGTGGAGATAGCTGACCATTATGGCATTGTTGTTGCAGGGAAGAGTCGCAAGGATGAAATTAGAAAGCTAGTTTTGTTGTCTTTGTTTGATCAGGGGATGTTATGTGAAGGGGCGATTGAGGCAGAGCCTCTGTCAGTGTCTGCACCGGCAGTTGTGCAGACCACAGGGTTAACTTTTGAGCAGAAGGAGCTGTTACATTTGCAGTTTGAGCAGGTGAAGCTTCGCAGACATATTGAGAGGCAGGAGAGGCAAGAGAGGTTTGAGTTGGAGAAGATGCGGAGGATAACATTGATTATGAGACAGTGAAAGCAGCTGTATTAAAGGCGTATGAGTTGGTTCCGGAAGCGTATCGCCAAAAGTTCAGAAGTTGGGTCAAGGGTGATAAACAAACAAATGTAGAGTTTGTCCGTGATTTGACTTCCCATTTTCAACGTTGGTGCTCTGCTGCTCAAGTTGATTCTTTTGTGGGACTTTGTCAACTTATTGTATTGGAACAGTTTAAAAATGCTATCCCTCAACGTATCGCTACTTATGTTAATGAGCAGAAGCCCTCCACAGCGCCGAAGGCAGCAGAGTTAGCTGATGACTCTGTACTGACACATAAGGCCAGTTTTTTCGAGACACGACTTGGGGGAATTTGGAAAGCTGCTGATAATGGAAAGGTGAACTCAGGCAGTGGTGTGAAATTTGCGAAGCCTGGTCTCTTGCGTAAGCCTGCAATGACAGGGCGACAGGAAGTGTGTAATTACTGCCATGGCGAGGGTCATTGGAAAGACCAGTGTCCACTATTGATGCCAAAAGCTAAGGTCAATTTGCATTCACATAGTCCAGCTATGCTTTGTTCCACAGTTTCAGAGAAGCCTTTTTGTGTAGCCTCTAGTGTTGACTTGAGTGATGTGTCAGATAAGATACCTGTTTGTGTAAACCAAGATAAGGATTCTGGTTTTAAGCCGTTCATTGCTGATGCTTTTGTATCATTAGTTGGTAGTCACGAGCGCGTTCCAATCAAGCTAATACGTGATACAGGTGCAAAACACTCATTTGTTTTGAACTCAGTGTTGCCATTTTCGCCAGCGACAGCAACAGGTGATTACATACTGATGAGGGGAATGGAGACGGGTTTGAATCCTGTGCCACGCCATTTCTAGAAGGTGGATTGTGAGCTTTTGCAGGGTGTTGTTCCTGTTGGCGTGCACCCTGAGTTGCCAACTGAAGAAGTCTCCATGGTTTTGGGTAACGACTTAGCTGGTAGGCGGGCGTGGGCTGATGTTCCACCCCCACCTGTGGTTGTTTCCAAGCCGTTGCTGTCTGAGGGATTAGAGGAGAGCGGTCTAGTTTTGCAAGGTGTTTTTCCGGCCTGTGCTGTGACACGTGCGCAGAGCTGCAAAAATCTGCTTCTGACCTGCCTGGGTCAGGGAATGGTGATGGTGGTGGTGGTGTTCTTGTTGAACATGTGGATGTGGTTCCATTGCCTGATCTGCAAATGTCTGTTACAAGGGAGGACTGGGGGAAGAGCCAAAGGGCTGAGCCTTCCCTGTCTGCCTTGTGGGATGAGGTGCTAACAGTTGATAAGGTCAGAGATGTAGCTCAGGGCTATTTTGTTCAGGTGACTTGCTTGTGCGCAAGTGGGTGCCCGGTGATGGTGACTTTGTGGGAGAGGCTATTTATCAGGTGGTTGTGCCAAGTTGTTTTGTCGACATGGTACTGCAGACTGCACATGATGTTTGTGGGCACTTGGGCATAAAGAAAACCTATGACTGTGTCCTACGTTATTTCAACTTACTGGAAAACCAAGTCAGGTTATTAAACCAACTCCCCTCAGTCCCATTCCAGCTGTGAGCCAACCTTTTGAGCATTCGATAATAGACTGTGTAGGGCCGTTGCCTCCTGCTAGGTCTGGTTGTACTTACTTGCTAACTGTGATGTGCCAAACCACGAGATATCCTGCAGCATTTCCTTTGCGCTCAATCTCAGTGAAGTCTGTAGTTAGGGCCCTTACTCAGTTTATTTCCACGTTTGGTATTCCACGTGTGATTAAGAGTGATCAGGGTTCTAATTTCACTTCCCATATGTCCAGACAAATTCTGAAGCAGCTGGGGGTGAAGCACAACCGTGCATCGGCTTACCATGCACAGAGCCAGGGGGCGCTGGAGCGTTTTCATGGAACATTGAAGTCCATGCTGCTTAGCTATGGTATGGAGTTGGGAAGAGACTGGGAGGAAGGACTGCCCTGGCTCATGTTGGCAGCCAGGGAGGTTGTCCAGGAAAGTACAGGATTTAGCCCCAATGATTTGGTCTTTGGTCATTCTGTGCGTGGTCCTCTTGCCATCCTGTAGGATGGGTTGATCGAGAGTGATCCACCAAAAACTTTAGTTGATTATGTCAATGGGTTTTGCCACCGTCTGTATTAAGCTGTTGAGGTAGCAAGGAGTGTGCTCAAGCTACTCAGGAAAAAATGTGTGACCGCAGAGCTGAGAAGCGTCACTTTAGCCCAGGGGATCAGGTGCTAGCTCTTTTGCCACTACAAGTCTCACCATTTCAGGCAAAGTTTGCTGGCCCATACACTGTTGAGAAACAGGTTTCTGATCAACACTACATGATTTCTACACCAAATTGTAGTCGTCTCAACTGTGCCATGTAAATTTGCTAAGGCCTTACTATGAACGTGATGATCCTGTGGCCAGAGACTCAGTGGCCCAGAAAATGTTTGATGGCCCTGCTTTAAATGTTGATTCTGTGCTTTCAGATCTTGATGTCCCAGAGGTGGTGTTAGACAGTGACAGGGATGTTCAAGGGCCAGATGATCCGATCATGTGGGGTAGACTTAAAAGTTCGGAGTCATTGTGTCAGTTTTATAGTTTGTTGAGCCATTTGCCTGCATTACATGAAACAGAGCTGAAAGAGTTGAAAAGGAAGTTCCTGATGTTGTTCACACGCCCCAGTAGGGTAGTCTAGGCTCTAGTACCCAAGTGAGCTGTTTAAGTTCAGCATTATTTTGTTTTTCTTTTGTGGTTTGCTTGTGTGCCCGTTGGTTATTGGTATTATTTCGTGGATCCCTTTGGGGTCCCCGTCTTAAGGGGGGGGGATGTGTTTTCTGTGTCATCTTGAAGGTGTGCCCACTCCTGATAAGGGTTAAAAGTTTCTTCAAGGATTTTTATCGCTGTGAACCCACTTCCTCGTGTTTCGGTTGCCAACCGTTTGTATGATTTAAAGCTATAGTAAGCTAGCATCCACCAGTAAAAGCCAAATGTTGTTTTGCCTTGAAGTTTATCTATTTTACCTGCTGCGATAAACACGTCAGAGACACAACTGAAGGTGTTTATTAGACTCAGACCATTTAAAACAGCACTGCAGCACATTATAAATAGGAGACGTTGTAGCAGCAGCAGGTGTGATGTCACCACTGAACTGGATTGGACAGCCACTGCCCACAAGAGGATGACGGCATGCTGTTCAATGTGTACTGCGCTCAACCTCCTGGTGCGTTCACTGACTGTTTTGTTAGCATGTGTGAGTGTTTCTCTTGGCTTGTGTGTTCACATTTATGTTAGCATGTGTATTAGCATACTTCTATAGAGTGTATTCATGTTGTTCTGCTGGACACCATGATGGAATACACACCTCTGTTTTTGCTAAACTTCTGGGTGAAGTTCAACAATCAGAACACACACTGTAAAACTCGTTTTATAATGTAACTTTTATTGTTAAAGCTAAATCACTGAAGATGTTGAATGTAAACAAAGTGAAATACAAACACACAGTAAGTCTGTGACCGTGCAGCAGAAGCTTTGATCAATCAGGCACAGAAAGATATTTAACTGTCTCAGCAGATAACAGAGGTTTATTAAATACTACAAATATTGAACTCAGATACTATGTATCAATACACAGTATTTAATTCACAATATTATTTGGGGGTGTGGTCTCTGGTAACGGATGGAGGCGTGGTCTGGGGTCCATCTAGTCAGTTAAATTTCAATTGAAGAATGTCATCAGGTGAATCTGAGGAAAGGTCAAAGGTCGTTCAGACTCAGGTCAGGTCCTACATCAGGGTTCACAGTACCAAGGAATTCCCGAACTTCATCATCTTCCTCATCTCCGTCCTGGAGGTCTGATCCTGGATCAGAGAAGTCTGATGGTCTGGACTGAGAGCTCAGACACACTCCTTGTTTGTGATGAAGATCTGTGAGGGGAAGAGAGGAGGAGTTAGAGACTTACACTGGAGACCAGTCACACGTTTCCATAACAACAAGTTTGTGTGTGTGCGTGTGTGTGTGTGTGCGTGTGTGCGTCTGCCTTCATTGGTTCAAATAACTGTAGAAAATTTTAGTGCACAGATTGTGATGTAACTAGATCTCACACACACGCACATGCGCACACACACACACACACACACACACAGTTATACAGACATTTTGAAACACTAATGTCTACATTTTAAACATTAAGCGACAGCCGGTAGTCATTTAGCTTAGCTTAGCATAAAGACTGAAAGTGGGGACACTGCTCGCCTGGCCAAAGGTAAAAAATGAGCCACTGTAAAGAGACTGTAAACGAGGTTGAGACATTTAAATATTTCAGAGATGAGGAATTGAATTAAGTATATTTATATAAAAATTATTGTGATAAAGTTTGTAATTTATATAAAAGTTTGAGTTTATAAAACATTTATAGTTTATCCAAAATGTGTAGTTAAATAAAATGTATAGTTACATATAATTTATAAGTTTATAAGTTTATAGTTGTGATAATGTTCATGGTTCAGTATTTAGGGCTCGCCCTGTATGTGTGGGTCAGTACCTGCAGGGTCTCTGAGGTCCAGCCAGCTCAGGTCATCTGAGCTCACCTCAGCCAGACTCAGACTCAAGTCCTCTGAATCCGAGTCCTCCTCAGGTCTGAGTCTTCCTCTTTGAGGGAGGAGGAGAAGCGGGGACGCCCCTGAAGACAACACAAAGAGTTAAAATCTGTGTATGTGTGAGACTTAGTGTGTGTGTGTTTGTGTGTCACCTGGTGTGTGTGCTGACAGCAGAGGCTCATGTTCTCTGAGAGTCCTGATCTCCTCCTTCAGCTCAGAGACAGCAGATCTGTTAGAACAGAGTCATAACACCATCACCACACAAACAAACGCACGCACACATGCACGCGCGCACACACACGCACACGCACACACACACACACCTGATCTGTTGGACCTCTTGTTGTGTGTGAGAGATGGTCTTTGTTAGATCAGAGCTGTGAGATCTGTAGCTGTCAGTCACCTGCTCCACGATATGAACACACACCAAACACAACACACACAAAACACCCACATTACTGTGTGTAACAGTGTCTGTGTTAAAGTGTGTGTTAATGTGTGTGTGTTACAATGTGTGTTTACCCTGCAAGTGTGTTGGTCCCGCCTCCTGCTCTCTCTGCTCTCCTCCTGCAGTTGGAGAAGCTCCTCCTCCTGCCTCCCTGTCAGAAAACACACACACACACACACACACACACACACACACACACACACACACACACACACACACACACAAGCCCTTTATAAATTGTGATTACGCATTCAACCAATCAATGCTGTTGTTAACCGCCCCAGTGCGTAGCCCAAGTGTGTGAGGGCTCTGATGCAGACTTTTCAATGCCAAATTTCGCACTTTCCATGAGTCTGCATATCTGCAGACTTCCTTTGGTGGTTGCCCAGAGTTCATAGCGAACTTGGTGACATACAGACGTGATTGTCCAGCCCCCCCACTAAATGTAAAAAACGTAAATGTAAACAAAGCAACCATTGACAGTGACCGGAATGCCAAACACAGTTATCTGCAAGTGACTACAATTAAACATTCACAGAGGATTAAAATGCCTTTCTGACCTTAGACAGTAAGCTAAAATATGTAAGGACTGTGATGTAAGATGCACGTTGACATGCTAGAGGTCCGTTTTTTTTCTAATTATTTAATGGCGCATCTGTTAACCAGGCAATGTGTGATGCCAAGATAGTGTTTCCCATTCCTCATTTTTATTCAGTTCTCAAGCCCTCACGGACTCGTGCACTGCACGCCTGACGTCATTAAAGTCCATGAGGGTTCAGTGCTTAGGCTTTAGGGGCCATCGTGAGTGTTTTTACCAAGCAGCAACCTCCGGTGTTGAAAAATGAAGCCAATGCTTAGAGTCGAGGTGAAATGAAAATGTCATTTTACTCCTTTTAGATCACATCCCCAGTAATATTGTGCATCTATTTCACAATATAGGCCAAAAAAACCACAGAAAATCCATTCTTCGTATCCTTATATCAAAATCTAAACCTTTTTATCTCCCAGTAAAACTAAATTTCATGCGTGCTTACGTCAGTTAGCACCAAACAATTTCAACCAATCAATCTGCCACATTTAGCCGCAGAGCACCAAGAACGCTCGGTCAGTTAGCTAGCTGCTGCGCTGTGGAGAACGTCTGTCTACGCCCACTTCTCAACGATCCAATCAAATCCCTCAAATGATATGTCCCGCCTGCACGTCCTGTTTCACTCTGACATACGTCACGATACGGAAGCTAGATACTCTCGAAATGCCGTTTCAGCTCGACTTTAAATGTAAAATGCTGCAGTTCCTCAAGTGTCCACTAGAGGCTCCAGAAAACAGGAAACAACATTACAGCAGACATAAACATGTTCACAGCCTGGTACAAAAACAGTTTTATTATTAATAGTTAATTTTATTGTTCATGATAACTGTACGGGGGTGAGTTGTTTATAACAGACCCATTTTAATTATACTACGTCTTAAATCATAGGGGCGGGGTCACTTGATTGACAGGTGGATCCTGCTGGCTGTCTCCTAGACGTCAACACAGACATACAGACACTGAGCTTACCTTCACCTGTTTGTGTTGTTGGAGACTTTAGAGGACAAATAATCTCTCTGTGTGTTTATGGAACTTTGTGTGCGTGCAGTCTGAGCTCCAGCTTTAAGTGAGTTAAATGTTCGTGTTATTGTCCTGATATATTGTTAGCACTAAGTAGCAGGTATACTGTCCTCCCTTTAGCTGCTTGTTAGCCTGTTCAGTGCTTATCAAACATTTATTTAATCGTCGGTCAGTAAACAGGAGTCAGGAGTTGTTGGCTTTTCCCCGGAGAGATTACAGCGGACCGTCGTGATTAGGAGACCGGTTACTTTAAGTTTCCCGTTACCTGTCGGCTCGCCGCTCTCTCACCGGGCGAGTGAGTCTGCTACTTCTTCAGTCTGATAACTAAACACCTGCACACCTTCAGCCTGTGTGTTTTACTTAAAAGAAAAAGAGGAACAGTCCTGCCTTGAACTGGCAATGGAAAGGGGATACTGAGAACAGGATCTGTGTGTGCCTTTGTGTGCGTGAGACTCACTCAGCTGTGTGTTCAATAGGCGCAGGTCTCTCCCCAGGTGTTGCAGCTCTTCACGCTGCAGCTTTGAGCTCAAACTGAACAAAAACAAAGATTTAACTGTTTCATGTCTCCTCAACCCCCCCTCCCCAGCGGTGCCCATTAGAGCCTGACCGATTTATCGGTATACCAATTTTATCGGCCGATATTCGCAATTCGCAGATATATTCGGTATTGGCGTATTTGTCCTCCGATATACTACAGTGGGTGAAAGCCATTACATCTCCTGACAAGCAGAGGGCACAGTTTTATTCTGACAGCATGAGAGCCGGACTCTCAATCTTTTAACTCAATACAGCTGAAGTCAAGAAATGTAACGGCCTCCTCACTCGTGGTTAAACTATAAACCAGCACAAAAGTGACAAATACCAACATATGCAGAACATGTGTTCTAAACAGACACATTAAAAACACTAACAAAATATAATATATATATACTGTATACATAAAATATAAAAAATATGTTTTTGCATTTTGGAACATAAATATACTTAACAACTTAAACTACTCAGTCAGCACGAGGCAGCAGGCATGATGGGGAATGAGGACGTCCCTGTCGCTGCCAGAGTGCGCGTCACAGCTGAGCAGAGCAGCACACACGGCGAAGGGAAGCATTAGGAAGCATTATCTTTCCCATACAGAGCGAAACATTGTGAGCAACAAACTCGTGTTGAAATCACAGTAATCATGCCAAAGCTTGCTTTCAGAGCACCGCTGTTTCTACCCTCTGCGCATCTAAACTGCGAAAAGCGGTTACGCTCTAAACAACAAGCTTACACGTCTACACCTTCATACAACCCCGCAGGAAGATACAGGGTTTTGTTTGAATAAGCCATCGTCGCGCTGCTGCCAGGTGTGTGTGTCTGTCTAGTGCGCCCTCAGCACACCTGCAGCTCCTTACAGCAGTGCGACACGCGCGCGGACTGTTCATATTCACAGAACGGAAAATGAAGACCTTTTGCGTCTCATAAAGATGTTAAAGTTACGATGTTACGGTGCTACAGACAGAGAGCAGAGCACAGAGACAGCCATGTCACCGTGATGCTACGTGTTGATTGAGTCCCGACCTGCGGACTGTTGGCTGAGCTCCAGACCTCTGCCCCGCGATAGACAGTCCATAGATCGTCCAAAAAGCCCCAAACAGAGCAGAATAATAAGAATAGAAACACAGACGAGGGCAGATCCTCTGCAGACACAGACACCAGCTCACACTTCTCCTGGATCATGATGTTGATTAACAGGGAATATTTAATATGGAAAATCATGAAGCCTTTATTACTATTATTAACAGCATCAGTCTGTCAGATGAGCTGGTCTGTGTTTAGTGACTTGTATCTTCAGCAGCACTGTGTGCAGGTGGGAGAAACATCATTTTTGTTCCTACTGTGTGTTTTTGTTTTATACTCACTTCTGTTTAATTTGATATTTTATTTTGGTGCTATTTAACATTACATTTTGAACATATGTGATTATATCGGCCGATATATCGATATCGACTTTTTTTACTCCATAATATCGGAATCAGCATCGGCCCCAAAAATCCAATATCGGTCGGGCTCTAGTACCCATACCATGATGCACCTCTCTGCGTGGTTGCCTAGTGAAGGGGCTCTGGTGAAGTGTCCCTGCAGACTGCTGAGCTCTAGTACCTCCTCCCTCCTCCTCTCCTCCAACCCCCCTCGGTCCTTCAGCCTCTGCAACTCCTCTGGAAGAAAAGACAAAGTTAGTGTGAGGACGAATTCTTTCCGTCGCATTAATCATCCATTCATGTCTTTTATTTTGAAAGGATTTTCCTGTGAGATTTCACTCTGACTGAATCTTGACAACCCACATAGACCACAGAGTGTTTATAACAAGAGCCTCTGTGTTTCTAAAGCGAAACAGTGAAGTGCTTTAAAACTGCATTCTCTCTAACGTCCAGCAGGGCACGACTCCACTGGCTGTAAAAGTGTGATTCTATAGAAGTCTATGGTAAAATGGTCCTCCTTCTCTCTTGATTTATTCCCTCAGTAAACATTTTCCTAATGAGTTTATGAGCTTTATGGTCTCAATCTCTAGTTTCAAGTCTTCTTCAACAAAGCATGATGTTAATTTAGTCCTAAATCACATAACCCAAGATGGCAGCAGCAGCATTGTGATGTCCTGTGTCTCTAATCAGTGTTTGTCTTAAGTATAATCTTTTACTGAACCCACACTACCATAAAATGGAATTCTCGAATCTGGAGAACTACGGTTGGAATACTGATTTGTTTATTGGAGTGTAAGAGGATTGGCTTGGCGTTTCAGGGCCACGAATGATCTGGATTGATTGATGAGTTTTTGGATTCACAGGGGGCTGCGGCCTACGCGGTGTGTCGCTCACGCACTGCTCCTTCTGCTGGAATCTTTTTCGGGGTTTCCAAACCACTATGCTGAACGACTTCCATCAGCGTATCGGCTCGTCCCCTGGGCTACTTTCGTTACTGTGGCACAGGCCTGTAACTTGTGATCTATCGTTTGACCACTACAGGAGTGTCCATCTCTCAGTAACTACAGGAAAGTGTCCGACGCCTTGCTCAGGTGCATCGTGACACAATCTCAGCATGTGGACTAAAATGCTTACGCTCCTGGCTTTGTTCTGTCTGCCTGCTATCCACTAGCATGCAGAACAAGGGAAAGTTTGGGTGAGTGACTACAACATCTCCACGCATGCAGTGCACGCATCTTACTTTGAAATGACAATCGGTGCGCAGGACTTGGCTGGCTGGCGGAGGTGTCTGCGACCTGGCGCACAGCTCACCTTACAGCAAGGACATTTTAAACATCTCCTAAGCCTCCTCCTCCTAAATAACTGTTTCAAGCCAAGAACTCACGCGGAAATCTCACCTAAAGAAAGACGCGAGCTGCACTCATTGTACACACACTCTGAGATGTATAATCATGCTTATGTTGTTGTTGTCTGGAAATGTGCAGCCTAATCCAGGGCCTGACATAAATGCTTTGAAACTCCCAAAGACTTTCAGCACACATCTGGTATTGGTTTTGTGAATGTGAGGAGTCTTTTACTGAAAATTGATATGGTTAGGATTTGGGCTAAGACAACAAATGCTGATATCATGGTATTATCGAAGACATGGCTAAGTAGATCTACTCCAGACAGTCATGTTTGTATGGATGGATACAACATCTTTCGCACCGACCGCCATGCAAAAGGTGGAGGAGTTGGATTTATATAAAAAACATGTATCAGACAACAACACTTTTATTCAAGTCTGAACCTGAACAGTACGAGCTGCTTGTATTGAAAGTTGAATTCACTGAAGGTTGTATTATGACACTTGTGGGATGTTACAGACCTCCCTCTGCTCCAAGGGAAACTTTGTCTTCACTATCTGAATCCCTGTCTATGTTCTGTATGAGTGAGCTTGTTGTTATGGGGGATTTAAACTGGGACTGGCTGGCTCCTATCTCTGAACCTGTTAAATATTTTTGCGATTCTGCACACTTGATGCAGCTTATAGAATCTCCGACAGGGCCCAACCGTAAACATCCTGAAAAGTCAACGCTCCTTGACTTATTTTTTAACTAACTCTCCCCACAAATATAAAGCCACAGCCGTATTCGCTAATGACGTCAGTGATCACTGCGTAATTGCTGCGGTGCGAGATACAAAGCTCCCGAAGAAACAACCACGTATTCTATACAAAAGACATTTCAAATACTTCTGTGAGCAAGCATTTCTATATGATCTTTATCTATGTGACTGGGACAGAATATGCCTGATTCCAGACCCTGAAATGGCTCTGACTTATTTTAAATCACTTTTCTTGGAGGTCATAAATAGACACGCTCCACTTCCACTCCATGGTTTTCAGATAAACTCTCAGATATTATTCATGAGCGAAATATTGCTTGGGCAACTGCAAGAAAATCCAAATGTCAATGAGACTGGAAACATTTGAGGCACTTAATAAATAGATGTATCTCTCTAATTGGAAAAGCTAAATCAGACTTCTATGTTAAAGAAATGATTGACATCTTAAATAATCCTTAATAAAGGGAATGTCCTCAGGCACGGAAAAATACAGTGCTTTACCACAATCATTAAAGGTAGGAAATGAAAACATTACTGACAAAACTAGAATGCTAAATGCCCTGAATCAGCATTTTATATCTTCTGGTTTGTTGTTTCAAAACGAAGCACATCTAGATCTCCCTCAAAATGTTCCTGAAGAGGAAGAATGTATGCCTTTTGATTTTAGTTTCAGCCCTGTAGACGTGCACGAAGTGTATGATGCACTTAAAAAGATAAATACTAAGAAATCAGCTGGTCCTGATGGTCTGGACCCAGTCTTCTTACAGATTGCTGCAGAGATGATGGCTGAGCCAATAACTTTTAATTTTAACCTGACCATAGAAAGTGGTAAAATACCTGAGGTCTGGAAGGCAGCACACGTCATCCCAGTACTGAAAGGTGGAGATTCAACTACCCCAAGCAATTATAGACCTATATCCTATAACCCTATATAACCCTAACTCAGTTTTAGCCGAGGTCTTGGAAGGGCTTATGAGTAATCAATTGAAAGACTTTTTATTACAACATAACATCTTAAGTGACCTACAGTCTGGTTTCAGAAAAAAACACAGCACCACTACTGTCACAATGAAGATCTTAAATGACATCATAAATGCTATTGACTCTAAAGAACCCTGTGTTGCACTTTTTATAGATCTATCAAAGGCCTTCGACACCGTCGATCACCGTGTTCTCCTAAAGAGGTTAACATAGGATTTTCTACAAGTTCTGTTCAATGGTTTGAAAATTATTTAAGTGGGAGAATGCAATGTGTCCAAGTAGATGGTTTGTCTTCTTGCTTTTTAAATATACAAAATGGTGTCCCACAAGGGTCCATACTAGGTCCTATTTTATTCATTATTTATATCAATAATTTATGTAAAAATGTGGTGGACGTAAAGTTTCGTTTTTACGCTGATGATACCATTATTTATACTTCTTCGTCTTCCTTAACTAGTGCAATAAATGACTTACAAGCCGCTTTTAATACTATACAAATCTTTGGAAATTAAGACTTGTTCTTAACCCAAATAAGACGAAAACGATCTGCTTCTCAAGGTCAAAAAGGACTGGAACAGAAAGTTATCAGATTACTACATCGAAGGACGAGGTTATTGAACGTGTGACAACATATAAATATCTGGGTTTCTTACAAGAGGAAAACCTGTCTTTCAATAATCAGATTGAGAGCCTCACAAAAAAACAGAGTGAAATTAGATTTCTTCTATAGAAACAAAAACTGTTTTTCTCTTGTTGTAAGAAAAAAACTCATTCAAGCAACATTCTTATCAGTTATTGACTACGGTGACATTCTTTATATGCACGCTACCTCAGCTTCACTGAAAATGCTGGACTCAGTGTATCATGCAGCGTTGCAATTCGTGTATGGTTTGGGTTTCCGCACCCATCACTGCATCTTGTATCTAATCTTGTATGAGAAAGTTGGCTTGTCTTCATTATATAATTGCAGGATGGAACATTGGCACATCTTCCTTTAAAAGGCGATACTACATGATCTGCCTTCTTACTTATGTTCTCTACTGTCTCCTCAAACTCTCAGTGGCCACATCCTTCGGTCACATGGACATATCATGTTTGTCATTCCTCAAACTCGATCTGTCTTTGGTAAAAGTGCTTTTAATGTCTTTGCTCCCTCGACTTGGTTCCAGCTGCAGGGTCACCTCAAACTGGAGAAATTAATTAACTTGGAAGTCTTTAAAAGCTGAATTAAGGAGCGTTTGATCAGTAAATGCAATTGTCCTAGTGCTGAATGCTATTGAGCTATTGGCTGATGGATTTCTTGCCTGTCTTAGTCAGTTGCCTGCTCAGCATTTGAAACTTTTATGTTGCTGTTTTTAGTCAGTTGATTGTTCTGTATTTAAAACTTTTATGTTGCCGTCTTAAATCTGTTGTCTGTTTGTGTGAAACTTTTTATGCTGCCGTCTTGGCCAGGACTCCCTCGTAAAAGAGACCTTGCATCTCAATGGGATAATTTCCTGGTAAAATAAAGGTTAAATAAAGTAAGTAAAAATAGTCCAGTGTCCGGGGCCTAGGGTAACCCACAGGACCCCCCGGGGGACATGATCGTAGGCCTTCTCTAAGTCCACAAAGCACATGTAAACTGGATGACCAAATTCCCATGACCAACCCCAAGCAGCCCTGCCAGTGTGGAGTTGGTCTTCTGTTCAATGGCCAGGTCGGAATCTGCATTGTTCCTCCTGTATCTGAGGTCCGATGATCGGCCGGAGCCTCCTTTCCAGCACCCTGGAGTAAACTTTCCCTGAGAGGCTGACATGGAAAGCATGACGTATGTGCGTAATGCCGTGCTTTCCATGGACGGTGGCTTCTTATGAGAAGAAAGGTAATGATCCACCCATTTCTATTCTTAATAAGACTGAACGTAAGATGTTGTTAGCCTCTCTGCTAGCCCACTAGCTCAATTTAGCTTGTTATTTAGCATCGATTAAACTGGGGTATTAAACAAATCAGTCATCTTTTTATGGAGCAAAACAAAGTGACCATCTCTGGCTGTGATGTTGGACATTACCTGATCGGTGGCCCGCCAGCGTACCCAATGCAACATCTGCTCATGAAACCTTCTTCAGATACTGGCAGACTGAAACCTGCTGTGTACTTCTACATATGTGGCGAACATGTCGATAACTTCACATAAGAAGGGACGAGTGACATTTTTCTTACTCAAAACTACACAGTCTAACAAACCTGTTCTCTTTGTGTCAAAGCGATCAATATTGTCATCATTAGTTTCTCTATTGATTAAAAAAGCACTGAATCACAGACGGTCTCTTGTTTCATTTTGTTTTTTAAATAACGTTTATACATGTGTACAAGCTTTATACAACATGGAGTTTAACTGTGGCAGAGCTGCTCCATGGTGCAGGCGAGCTAACATCAGCGGTGGCTGCAGCAACCTTTATCAGAGCTCTGAAAGTGTAACCAGTCCACCACCATCGACTCCAGAATGACCGTCACCGAGTTTAAAGTCCTGGTGAGTCGCACGACGGTCTGTCACCGAGCACCAAACTGCAAGGAGGCAGCTTGTCTCCTTGGCCGACCACTGCTTCGCATTCATATCCATAACATTCCTTGTTTTGTGTAGCTGAATGTAGAAAAACGGACACTCACGTTTGGTTTGTCTCTTTGGTCACAGCAACCCTGCCCCTCACCCCTGATGTAAGCGGTTTGCGGTTCTAGATCAGCAAAGAGTTGGGGCCGCTCTGGAACCTGTTTTCCTGGCCGGGAGCCAGTTCATTTTCAGTCGAAACACAAACAACTGGTTTGGCTCTGAAAATTCCTTGGTGGAAAAGGGGTATGAGGAGCTTCTTGACTACCTCAGCGACCTTTGCCATGTATATAGAAAAGGCTTCCCTGGATCTTCAGACTCCTCATCAGAGGACGTGTTGGTTGGGTTCAGGAGTTCCTCAAAGTGTTCCTTCCACCGTCTGACAATATCCCCAGTCCGGGTCAGCAGTTCTTCTCCCCTGCTGAAGACAGCTTGCTTCCCCCTCCTGAGTCATCTAACGGTTTGCCAGAACTTCCTTGAGACATTGCTGTCCCCGCAAGTGGTGGGCCGACAAGGTGGCGGCTCCACGTCTCTTGTTTGGGCTGAGCCCGGCTGGGCCCCATGGGCAGAAGCCGGCCACCAGACACTCGCCATCGAGCATCCCCCCAGGTCTGGCTCCAGGGGGCAGTCCCAGTCTCCCTGATCTGGGCGAGATAGCTGTAATACGTAGTTGCCTCTTCATAGGTTTTTTCTTTTTTTACCGCTCTTAGTCTGGTCCTACCCCTGGGACCACTTTGCTTTGGGAGACCCTACCAGGGGCTAGTGCCCTGGACAACACAGCTCCCAGGTTCACAGGGACACGCAAACCCCTCCACCCAGTTAAGGTGGCGATTCATGGAGAAATAATGATTTGACTTTTATCGGGATAATTATCGATCGAGATAACATTTTTGACCAGCTCTACTTCGGCCTATACAAACTAAACCCTGTACCTTCCTGTGGTGTTGTACAGAGGTGTAGGCGTTAGATGTTTAGCGCATAACCGCTGTGAAACAATCAGAAAATAATGTCTTATTTCTCTGTTTCATTGCTTTTTTCACATTAACACTCGCTCTCTTCACTTCCTGTCTATGCTGCTCGACCACAGCTGCTCTCTCTCTTTTGCTGGCGGCAGCTTTGGTATCGTATCATTGTATCATTTTAAAACACTTGGTATCGAAAAGGATTTAAGTAACCAACATTTTGAAAACCTTAATATACACATATATTACCTTGTAGTGTGACACATTACCTTGTAGTGTCTGGATGTGACTCTGCTGAGTCTGTCTCTCTGTCTCCAAGTCGAGGACTCTCTGTGTCAGAGACTTAATCTCCTTGACAAAAAACATATACAATCTGTCAGCGATGACATCACTCTGACATCAATATTATTAACATAAATGTCCATTAGTCCCACACCTGACGCTGTATCTGCAGTTGGGACTGCAGACCAGCCAGGTCTGACCACTGAACACCCCCACCAGAGGGGGGGGGCTCTCTCTGAGAGGGGAGGCGAAGAGGAAGAGCAGGGGGGTCTAGGTCTCTGAGCCGCCCCTTCAATGGAGGCAAATCTGCAGGAAGAGAAGGGTAAGGGAGGGGGGTAAGGGTTATATATTTATATACATGTAATTTACTCTGCAAATCATTCATTCAGAGACTCACCTGCTGAGCTCAGTCTCTCCTACAACACAAGAAGACTTTATTAATGAACACATTTATATTTCATCAATAAACAGTTTTATACACAGTCAGAGATCATCTTGTATTAGTGCAGTAACCGTCTTCCTGAATAATAATAATAATACAAACTTTAGTGGATCATTAGTGACACCTACAGGCAGCTCCAGTAATGACAGCACTCCACAGTGACTTATGGAGTTAATGTCGTATTTAAACATTAAATTAAAAAGATTTTAAAATATATTAATATAAATATGATGAAGAAACTCACCCTCATCTTGGCCACGCTGCCGTCTGCCACAGACAGGATGGAGCACAGCTGACGGTCCCAGCTCATGACTGAGAGACACACACCAGCAGGTTTCATTATGAACCCTCATGTACATATCAGTGTGTGTGTGTGTGTGTGTGTGTGTGTGTGTGCGTGTGTGTGCTGACGGACAGCAGACGTCACTGTGTCACAACTGTGCACGTGTTTTCCGGCGGAGGCCTGTGTCACTGAGCAGATTAAAGGCTTGTTCAAGATGACTGCTTGCCTCGACAACAGGTGTGAGTAACCGATTGCAGTCACTACCTTCTTTGTTGAAAAGTTTGCTGCTCGCCTCGTCAAGCATCTATAATACCAACACCTCACTGATGAATTGAAGTGAATAAAGTCTTAATTTGTTGTTGTTGTTATAATTATTATTTTTACTACCTTTATTATTTTAATTGGATTTAATATTAAGTTCTCATTATACTTTATTCAGGGCTTTTGATAGTTATTTGGATATTTACATCATTGCATTTACGTTTATGCCGGGGACACACCGGATGCCGAAGCGCTGCGAAGCGCCGTGCAACGAAAATCGCGCGCGAGCCGGAGCACTTCCGTTCACACCAGACGCGCATTTCTCCGCGCCGTCGACAAGCGCCTCTGCTCCTCAGCTGTCGTTTACTCACATTTGGAGCTGTTTTTTCATCGTGCTCTCTCTCTCTGTTTGCGAGTGTTTTGACACCCCGCCCGCACCCCCTATAGCCAGTCCACTTTGTGTCTCTCTTTTTCTTGTGTGTGCCTGTGTGTCTGTGTGTGTTTGTGTTTGTGTCTATGTCTGTGTGTCTGTGTGTGTGTCTATGTCTGTGTGTCTGTGTCTATGTCTGTGTGTGTCTGTGTGTCTGTGTCTGTGTGTATCTTCATCTCTCTCGCACTCTGTTTAGATACTGACAAATATATAAACGCACACAAATATAACATCGCATTTGTCAATCACGGTGTTTTATTTTGAAAATTGTTTTAATTTTGAAAATTGACCGGATTCTCTCGTTGTTTCATGTGTGACTTCCTGCCAGGATTGACGCGATCGCTCGCGGCTCGCGCAAAAAATAGACCAGACGCCGAAACGATCGCTGCAGGGCGCGAGCCGGCCGCGGAGGTGCGCGCCACGGCGCACCTGGTGTGAACGACACAATCGGTTAACATGGGCGCCGAAAGGAAACGGGCTCCGCTCCGCGGCTATTCGCGGCGCTTCGGCGTCCGGTGTGTTCCAGGCGTAACTGGTTTCCGTTAGCCAGCTGTTTCCGTGTTTACTTAACAGCAGCAGTTGTTTTCTGCCTCAGTCGCCGGATTCGCCACACATTCATAAACACATCACTGACGATGTTCAGG
Source organism: Semicossyphus pulcher (assembly GCF_022749685.1). Taxonomy (NCBI): domain Eukaryota; kingdom Metazoa; phylum Chordata; class Actinopteri; order Labriformes; family Labridae; genus Semicossyphus; species Semicossyphus pulcher. Next base: position 148,312 of record NW_027211715.1, read on the forward strand.
TCTCCTCTCATATCAACAGCGGTAAAAATGATTGTATAAGTGAGCAGTTCATCACAGCCGCCAACGAAAATAAATACATGTCAGAAAATGAAGTATTTCCAACACGTGTCAACCTGGTTTCGATCTCACCTGAGCAATAATATAATGCTCCATGATCATCCACTTAACGCTTTGAGCCACCGAAACAACACACTGACTCGATCCGTGTCATATATTAATTAATTACGTCAGCATTCAGGTAACATTCTGTTTTTGTTTCATCTGAAACAACTGGTTACCTTGAGCTTGTGGCAGGAAATACCTGAACATATCTAGCACGGTTTTTCTATAAACTAAGGCTCTTTTGACCCAGCATTGCAGCAGCCCACCACACTACACAGTATAACAAATACAATACTTTTTAACTGTGACGATCTTTTTTGGTGACTTTACGGAGCTTAAATTTCAGATTCTGTCTTCATTGTATTCAGGTAACTGGTAATTGTTTTGGGAGCTTAGGCTTCTTAAAACATGTCGTTGCCTCGGGCTATGTGAGGCAGGCCCGGCCCTAACCAATTTGGCGCCCTAGGCAAGATTTTAGGTGGCGCCCCCCCTTGCATCGCAGTAAATTCCACTGCTAGTGTACATACTCACAAGAAACTGAATAGCTTTGTCTTGGACAATCTTTTATTTAAAGAAAGCAATTGCCAATCAAAATACTTAGAATTAGAAAGAAAGAAATACAAAAACATATGAAATGAATATATGAAATACAATATAAATAGCTTAGATAAAGTATAAGATTTAAATATAATAAAAGTGTAAACAAGGGATATAAAATAAATTATAAATACAATATAAATATGGCACTGCACAAAATAAGAAACCAGTATTGACAGAAAATTACAAGGATTTAAATAAAAAGGGGAACAAAAAGGGGATCTTACAAAGACCTCTAGTGGTGCTTTTTGGTACTGCATTAACTTGAATGACTTCAAAACTACACCACCACCTCCTCAACCTCACATCACCTGCTACAGCTTTACTCTCCTCGTCTTTCTTGCAGCAAAGTCATCAACAACATCATCACATGACAACTGATTTGAGACCACATGGTTTATGCTTATGATGGCAAGTCTGTTAAAATACACATGTTGACACCTTCGTCCGTCCTTTTGTTCAGGGAATGTGAAGCTGTTTTCAATGTGAAATGGACCTCTGTGTACCAACTCTGTTCGTACCTTATCAGTTAGAGGAGATGGCCAGTCAGCAGGGTCTATTGGAGCAGCAGGAGGAGCGCTTGATGCTGCTGCATCACTGTTGGGTTGTGCTGCTGAGGTGGAGGTGATAGGAGGAGCGCTTGATGCTGCTGCATCACTGTTGGGTTGTGCTGCTGAGGTGGAGGTGATAGGAGGAGCGCTTGATGCTGCTGCATCACTGCTGGGTTGTGCTGCTGAGGTGGAGGCGACAGGAGGAGCGCTTGATGCTGCTGCATCACTGCTGAGTTGTGCTGCTGAGGTGGAGGTGACAGGAGGAGTGCTTGATGTAGTAGATGGCCAAAGATTTGAAGGGGTGGGACTGAGAAATCTCAACAGCGCATCTGAAGAGAGAAGAGGAGTATGTGACACCAGTCTAATAATAAACATATGATTCCAAGAATAAAATGAAATGAAATGAAATAATATAAATGAAAAACCTAAGAGATACATGCATGATGTTCACTATACTGTACATGTATAATACACAATGTACTTTTTCTGATATGCAAATTATATTAGATTCAACTTTATCGTCATTACAGTGAAATGCTGATTAGCAGAATGCACAGAAGCAGTAAACTGCAGTATAATACAGCATGTGGGTTATGCTATAACATTAATGATGTGCACTTTAACACTGATGTAAAGTTTAACACTATAAACACACTGTAGACAATATGAACTGTAACACAACAAACAGCTAGGCTTACAACTATAATATATAAAGGGCTGGAAAAGGAATAGCATTTTGATTTGATTAATGTGAGCTAACCAGATGGCAATAAAAATGGAAACACATTTAACATTATAACACCTGCTGAATAGATGTAATATGTACACGTTTCCCTGAGGAAGGTAAGGTGGGAGTAGTTACATTACTATTTTCCATAACAGCTTAGGCCCTTCCATAACATTAACTGACGTTAAAACTAACAACTCAGCTGGGGCGCCGGCGACCTAGCTATTTGATTAGCAAACCATGTTATGCTAATGGTTAACGACGTTATCATCGTTCTGCATCAGACGAATAATGTCATGACATCATAATCACTGTAACGTTACGTTACCTCTGACTTTGTCTCGGTTTTCCTCCTCTTCTTTTCTTTTTTTCCTCCCCTGGACACCAGACAGTTTGGGACGTTTAGACATTTTGTCGAGCTTGGGGGTTAAGTCAAAAAGCGACCATCCCCCCAGGTAGCAGGTACAGTTCATTAGTCTGAGGAGGGGGGGGCATCTTAGGAAAGTAACGTATCATCATTATTATTATTATTATTATTATTACTATTTAATAGGCTTTGCTATGCAGTTAAATTAATGTGGGTTTATTATTTTCATATTAACACATAATAATACCAACTAGTTTTAAGTTACACTTTTTTTCTTCCCCCATTTGTGGCGCCCCCTGGATTGACAGCGCCCTTAGCATTTGCCTATACTGCCTATGCCACGGGCCGGCCCTGATGTGAGGAAAGACGTAAATTCAAACAGTGCTGTGTTTGAAAATGATTGCAGAACTTTACATTGCTTTTGATAATAATTCTATAAACTGAAATAAGACACGCTTGTTATAATGTTCCTGTTGCCCCGCGATGTCAATTGTTTAATGTATTTTCATAGTGTTGCCAGATGTAGATCGTCACTTTTCGTTACACAAATGTGTAGAGTTGACGTGTGCTGTCAGGTAGCGAACGATAAAGCCGTATTTTCGGAGAAAACACCTTGATAAATGTGTTCGTGGTCACATAGGCTGAAGGTACCAGTTGTTTTAGATTAGCACAAAACAAAATGTTACCTAGATGCTGTGATGCTGACGTAGTTTATATAGTATGATGTCCATCATAGGTAAAAGGTGGCCTAGAGGGATTATTAAATAACTTGTAGTGTATTTTTGCTCTCGTGGGATCGAATCCAGTTCCACACTAGAAAATATTTTATTTTCGTACACTTCATTTTAAAGTTGGTGGATATGATGCGCTGCTCACTTCACTGCAATCATTTTCGCCGCAATGCATGTGAAATGCGACCTGAAAATTGCCCATAATATGATTCCGACTGTGTGGCTCCGCGGTCACAGTTATATTGCTTATTTTAGCTGAGTTGCCAGAGTTGGATCGTCACAGTTAAAAAGTATTGTATTTGTTATACTGTGTAGTGTGGTGGGCTGCTGCAATGCTGGGTCAAAAGAGCCTTAGTTTATAGAAAAACCGTGTTAGATATGTTCAGGTATTTCCTGCCACAAGCTCAAGGTAACCAGTTGTTTCAGATGAAACAAAAACAGAATGTTACCTGAATGCTGACGTAATTAATTAATATATGACACGGATCGTGTCAGTGTTTTGTTTCGGTGGCTCAAAGCGTTAAGTGGATGATCATGGAGTATTACATTATTGCTCAGGTGAGATCGAAACCAGGTTGACACGTGTTGGAAATACTTTATTTTCTGACATGTATTTATTTTCGTTGGCGGCTGTGATGAACTGCTCACTTATACAATCATTTTTACCGCTGTTGATATGAGAGGAGATCTGAACATCGTCAGTGATGTGTTTATGAATGTGTGGCGCATCCGGCGACTGAGGCAGAAAACAACTGCTGCTGTTAAGTAAACACGGAAACAGCTGGCTAACGGAAACCAGTTAGGGTAGCAACCAGTAGGGCGATATCACCGGCGTTACATTGTGAATGACAGTACTTTGATAAAAGCGTTTGGTGTCTGTCTGACACTTCATGAAGTTTAAGTCTCATCACTTCCTTGGTGTCAAAGCTTTTTTCAGCCAATAGGCGCTTCACTCAAACCAGAGCAAGTCGTTCCCCATCATGCATGGAGTTATACAGTCGGTGTAGGGCAACTGCGGCGCCTGGCCCTGAAAACTGCGGCCGCCTTGCGCAGTCGGGTTTTCAGAACACGTCGGACAACAATCTTACCGTCATACAATGTGCTTGGCAAGGCGGTGATCGATTCTGCGCAGGCCTCGCTCATCTTGAACAAGCCTTAATTACAGCTGCAGGATGTTCAGACATGAGTAACGCTGATCATCTGAGCAACAGAACGCTGATAACGGGAAGGACCTACTTTATTGATCCGCGGCCGGTGGACAGTTCAGCCTCGAAGGACAGATTTAAACCATAAACTGTACATATAACCTTTATATACACTGATTTAACATAATGGGGCGGAACCAACGTTTTAATGCTATTAGTGCTGTCACGTTAACGTTAGCAGTAAGCTAACCGCACTTGCTATCCGGTGACGTGTTGCCTCGGTGTTTATAACATTGACGTTCCTGTGACTGTTTGAAAAGTTATTATCTGTCTGTATGTTATTTACTGTCTCTTAAATATAATAAAAGTGCCGCTGAAAACAGAATACGTCACCCTTAAACGGAATAAACGGCGGTAATTTTATTCAGGGTACTCACTGAAAACCTGCAGTCTCCACTTTCAAATCCAGGAGCGCCATAAACAGCAAAGTGATGACGTAAGACGCAGCTGCTGAGGTCTTCTGGGTTATGTAGTAGAGGGGTTTGAGCTGTTTCTCTACGAAATGAGTGAAGTTCAACAACAGTTTTTTAATACACACTGTATACCATCTCAACATCTGTAATTATGTCGTATTTTATTGATTAAAGCCATTTGTTTATAAGGAGAAGTCATCACAGGAAACAGTCCCGTTTTATTCCTGACGTTTTTCAGTCAAAGAACAACATCTCCCACAACCCACCACTTCGTGTTGGCGAGCAACAATGGCGGCGTCCATAGTCAGAGTGGAAGATGTTACAGGACCTCTGCAGGAGTGTTTGTCAGGACTCGGGTTTGAAGTTCATCCACTGAAGGTGTGTTTATATTTAAATAACTTAACTGTCCCTCTATCTGCCTGTCCGTCTCTCAGGTGGGCTGGTATTGTGCTAGCTCTCTCTCTCTCTCGCCCCCCCTCTCTCAATTAATTTCAATCCAAAGAGCTTTATTAACTTGGGAAACATACGTTTACATTGCCAAAGCAAGTGTCAAAATAAAAATACAAATGAAGAACAATAAGGACAAACTGTGTAAACAGAGCTGTATAAACCTGCAGCATTATAATCACTTAGAGAATATGTGGTGTTGAACTGAAAATGCTGAATTTACTCTTCAAATATAAACACATCAGTAAAGATAAAGTGTCGACAGCAGTTAAGAACAAAAACGTTTATTTTCTCTTTTAGTTTAAAAATGTATTTACAGTTATTTGTTCTTTGTACAGTTTGTTTATATACAGAGGTGAGCAGTGCACACGCTCAGTGCAGGTACACACAGGTGCTTAAACAGTCTTCACGGGGGTTTGGGCTGTTGGACACCCACTTCCTGTCACAACCGCTCACACACCTTGCTGCTGTGTTTGCACATTGCTGTCCTTCACCCAGCAGGTATGGGAGTTTCTGGGTATTGTTCATGTTGTCAGAGTGTTTGTGGGTGTGTGTGTGATCAGTGGGAAGTTTGTGTGTCTGAAGTCCTGCTACAGTTGGCAGGTAGTTTAAACATGTTACTCTGTTTCCACCTCCTGCTGAGTGCAGTGGCTGCAGAGTGTGTCCTCTGTAGGGAGCCAGGTGTGCCTGTACAGAGTCAGTGATGTCCACAGTGCTTAGGTGTTCTGCCACTGTGTGCTCTCTGTTTAGGGACAAACAGCATTCCACTTTGCTCTGTTTGTTGGTTTATTCTTTCCAGTGTGTTAAATAGTTTTCTTGTTGTTGCTCTATAGTTCGGCTCAGTCTCACTGGGTTTCTGTCTGAGGGCTCTGCTTGTGAGTCCCAGGACCAGCTGGCTGAGGGGGCAGCTCTGTCCAGTCTCTCTGGAGGTGAGGGCTTTGTTTTATGGAGCGTGTCAGGGTCACTTTCTCATGGTTATAAAATTTAAATGCTCTTTGTTGGATTTTGATAAGTCGTGGATATCGTCCTGATTCTGCTCTGCGTGCAGTGTTTGGTGTTTCCGTTGGATGTGGAGAATGGATTTACAGGATTCTGCATGCAGAGTCTCAGTTTGGTGTTTGTCTCATTTTGTAAAGTCTTGGTTGGCGAGTGGACCCCAGAGCTCGCAGCCATAAAGGGAGATGGGTTCATAACAGAGTCCAAATCTTTAAGCCCGATTTGAATCAGGATGTCTAACTTGATGTTCTTTCTGCTGGCGTAAAAAGCCCTTCTTGCCTCGTCTCTCAGGTCTCTGCAGCTTTGTTGTAATTACCTGTGCTGCTGATGTTCAGGCCAAGGTAGGTGTAGTTTTTTGTGTGTTCAACTTTGACTGTATCTAGAAAGAATTCGTATTTGTGGTGCTGGAGGCTGTGTCTTTTTTGGAATATCATAATGTTAGTTTTGATTAGATTCATGGTCAGGGCCCAGGTCTGGGAGAAGCTGTGCAGAAGATCAAGGTGCTGTTGTAGCCCTTCCTTGGTAGGAGAGAGGACTTCAGTGTCTAACAGGG